>NC_044496.1:21341271-21418771 GCF_902362185.1 Chanos chanos
GAATTAATTCTGACATTCATTGTTAAGCACTGATATATGCTTTGTAGGATTTTTATCTCATCAACAGAGAAAGCCTAAAAGAAACAGTATAATTGTTTGAGTTTTGCACCAAGCACGTAGTGCTGTGTGGTCTTTTGCCACTCTAAATATATGTCCATTCCACTTTCGTTTTTTGTTTTGCTGACCAGCTCTCACCATCTTTCTAATACCTTTGAAAGAATGTTAAGATCAAAAAGAATGCAAACAAGTGTACATTATTTAATGTATAGTTGTCATAAGAATACATGCGTTGAATGTGTACATTTGTGAACATGTTGTAGCCACATGCAGCATTAATAAAAACATGTTTTTCCATTGACAGATATTGGTCATTGAATTAATGCTTTCATTCTTCATAGTTATTTGTCTTGGTGCATGTTGGAGCTCTAATACATCTTTTATGAATTCATATCCAAGCTCAGTCTTCAAGATTTCTCAGTCACTATCTTAACCTGCAGTGATTCAGGAATCATTGTTTAAGCACCATGGCCTATAATTTCCTTCTACCTCTTAATCTGAAGCTCTTAGAAATGAACTCCCACTATTAAAAAAATGAACTGTGCTACTGAAAGCACTACACAGTAGTTTGAATGGGTCTAGTTTAAGTCACAATCTTTAATGTTGAAAAACCTGGTGTTTGTCCAGGACTTCTCCCTGCAGCCATTACTTCCTTCAAAATACAAAACACAAAGAACATGTCAAAGAATGCAGTGGTAAGGACATAATTATTCTGAATTAAGAAGTTTGTTGAATATCTTTGAGCATATACCAGTGCAGTGAGCTTTTCTTAGTGCTCTGTTTAAGAACAAGACTTTAAATTGAAACAAACAATTTGAATTCATAATTTTAGAAAATTTAAAAGCTATTCTGCATAAACTAACTGCCATTTCTATATGACTATTACAAAATAATAACTATGTGTGTATTATAAAAGGTTGTCCTGATCTGATACATTTTTAAATTGTGCGAGTGATAGCCCTGTAATTTTTGAATACTGTTACAATTATAATTTTGCTTACATAGTGATTAATCTTGAGCAATTTACACAAAGTACATTAAAATAGTCTTAAAGTACCAACATGTCACATTGCAGTATAGAACCTCTAGGAGGAATGTGCCAATAAGAATTAGCTTAACTGCAGTGCAGTATTTTTGTAATAGCATACTGAAATGTGAGGATAGAGGTGTTCATCATAAGGGGTTGGGTTGGAGATACTGAGGTGTGTCCTGATGTGTTTTCAGTCTGTGATAGAAGACACAGAGGATAGGTCTGGTGTGGAAAAAATGAGGAGTGTCAAGGCCCACAGGTGCAAGACCTGGGAACAGATGACAATGGATTGGAATAACAGAGACTGAGTATACATTTCATGTACAGAGCAATGATTGTTTATACACATATTTCATTTTTTTGTTTTGAAAAGTCAGTACGATCATTGAATACCCATGCCATAATTACTGAATGAATAAAAATGTAAGGAAGTTGTGATATTATGGAAAAATATCTGTTCACTGGTGCATCTGATTGAACCATATATATTTCTTCAGTTCTTTTGTGGATCTGAAATATCTTCCAATTCCGTATCTTCTGTTTATGAGAGTAGCTTTAGTTGTAGTATTGACACATTCAAATTTACTTAAACTTACCAGGTCGTTTCAAATCAGGGGAAGTGAGAAAACATGTTCAGTGTTGACTGGACAGACCAAGAGACTGACACACTTGATTAGCTTAAAAATGATCATGAGATTAAATATAATATAGAGTTGGAAAATCTGGAGAAATACCACATTAAATGCAGCAATCATAAACACTTATGTTGATGTTCTGAACAGCAAGATTTAAACAAACATTTTTCAGTTCTATTTGTTATCCTACAGATTTGTGGTTATGGAGCAACATTGTGATCATTCTAAATGTGACTGTGGTTATGGGTTGTGGTGGAAAATTGACAACTGAAAATTGAAAAATGTTGCTTTTGTGCTTTTGTCTTTGGAAATGACAGGTGCAGTTCTGAGGGTAAAGTTTTAAGAGCAGGCCTCTGAATACTATAGGGGGTGAATCTACAGAAATGTAGACTCTGGGTGGTAAATCATGCATTTTAATTGTTCATGGTTTCTGGTTAAGTAGATGATAAAAAATGTGCCGTTTTAAAATCCTGACATTTGGCGGGATTTAATGTAATTACATATCTGCACTCTCATTTAATGCTAACTATGGATTTTGAAGCTGTTTCAAAAGCTTCCACTCACCTCTTGTAAATCGACTTCTGTGCAGGTAATTCATGTATGCATGAGGCTGACACTATAAAATCTAATGTGAGCATGTTGTACCTACAAATCAGTGTGCTAAATATCATAGCCTTATCACTAAAACCTTTGGTACATTGCACATATTGAGGATGTACGTAACGGAAGTGTGGACTGCGTTGTCTAGCATACCATATTGAACACAGCTCATGACACGTATACAAAAGACAGGCCAGGACTTTTGTTTTGAAAGGCAAAGTGATCGGGAAGTTTACAGCATTGATTTCCGCTACCCCAACTAACGTTACGGGGGATTTTATTAGAATCCTTCCCTGCGCTAAGAACGAATGAGCCGAGGGGGGTTCCACTAAGGGGATCCCCTTATCCCCTTCGTCGAATTTGACCCGAGGGTGCACCTTGGGTAACTCTTGTAGTTCCTAGCATTATTTTACACAGGTATCCAGGGTGTATGTTGCATGTAATAATTTTTCGGAGCGGGTTCCTATCCAAGCACTGACCTAGCTTAGCTTTGGATTTCTGGATTGCTAACTTAACGAGCTTTAGCCCGATGGAAAGAGCTAGGTGGACTGAACTAGTCCGATTTACAAAAGATAAAGTCAGCTACATCTGAAAACAGCAATAGGTCAGCTTGGCTTGCTAATTTATTTGTCAGAGCTGCACAACTGTCTGTGTTTCCTAATCGTTACTAAGTCAACTTGCGTTGAGAGTTTGCAGCAAGGGCCTATCACCTCAGCGGGTCTTGCATCTTGCTAGCAAGCTGCTTTGCTACATGCTACCACTCTGGTGTCTAAATTCCCCCCTTCGCGTATACATTTCAGCAGTCAATTTAAATGTAGCTTTAGTGTGTAAATTATTGTTCTCAGTTTTGTCCTCTTCGCTAAACACGTAGGATATCTGGCTAACTGCTCTGCAGGCAGACAGCCCCCTTCTCCGCACTCCCTAATTTAAACTGGCGCTCCCTATCAAGACTAGCGGTCTGCTGGTCAGGTTTGGACACTCGTTTAGCGTTGTTCTGACAGTTCGAGCTGCGACCATCCATGAGAGGCAATGGTCTCCGCTGCACAGCTGCCGTCATCTACGGGGAAAATTAGTCGTTAGTGCAGATCCATATTTTGAACCTGCAAGTTATCGAATCTTTCAGAGTAGGTGCTCGGTGTTCCATTGTCGTGTTCAAAATCTTGTGGTCGGCGGGTCTCAGACCGATCGATTGTTTGTGCCCGCCATGCCCGGGCCGGCAGTCGGTAGCAAAGCACGGGTGTACGCTGATGTCAACACTTTGAAGAGTAAGGAATACTGGGATTATGAAGCACATGTGCCAAGTTGGAGGTAAGAAAACATTTTTATCGTCTAGTTATTTGGAGGTACTACCTATAATCCTTAAGCCGTAACTCCCGCTCTTAATTTCGTCCACAGTAACCAAGATGACTATCAGTTGGTGCGAAAGCTTGGAAGGGGGAAGTACAGCGAGGTCTTTGAAGCTATCAACATCAACAACAATGACAGAGTTGTGGTAAAGATTCTCAAGGTAAGGTCTTTAATCTTTTCTTTTTGATCTCTTTTGTGGACATGATGTAAAAGTACAAACCTCTTCAAACTTCTTCTGAACTACCACAGCCTGTTAAGAAGAAGAAAATCAAACGGGAGATTAAAATCCTGGAGAATCTAAGGGGTGGAACCAACATTATTCGCCTTGTGGACACAGTGAAAGATCCAGTGGTATGTTTTGTGCTCATAACATACTAGTGTACCAAGACTATCAATGAGCAACATAAGGAAGATACAGTGCACTTTAGGGTGATGATGTAATACAAGGTGTCCATGTTTGCCTTTGTAATGTCAATTGTTTGAGAAATGTATATGTTATTGATTTTGTGTTAATATTTTTCTGTCTTCCACTCGTTGCAGTCCAGGACACCTGCCCTTGTCTTTGAGTACATCAATAACACAGATTTTAAGGTACTAGTATAACTGACATGTTTTGGGGGTTTTCCCTACACAGAGGTAAAGTATTGGCACAAGTAATGAAAACCATGCTTCACTTTTTTTCCACCTAGTTTTGATGTAGTTGAGTTTTCACAGCACACAACAACTCAAGGGGTAATATTTTTGTTTCTAAAATGCAGCTTCTCTTAGTCTATCATTAGGTGAAAGGAAAGGCATCCAGGCCCCTTCCACATGTGCTGTGAATTTTTCCAGACTCCATGAAATTGAGATTGTTTTCAAAAAGGTGACAACCTACAGCTGCAGTATCTCTGCAAGGCCCAGCTTATGCTGAATACAGAATTTTTGAATATCTAAGAAACGGCTCCAATTAAAATGTACAACTTGCCTTGTTATCTTTCCATACATATCACTGTTATTACTATTCTGTCATGTTAAGTTTTAGTTTTCTTATGGTGTATGAATCAGGACTTCTGTTATTTTTTTCTTCACAAGAACATCTAGTACAGTTTTCAGTGCCTGGCTCATTGATTTTTTTTTTTTCCTGCTTCTATGATATATACCCTTTAGCTTGATCTGTTGCTCTCCTAAGTAGTGGTTTGGACACTCTGTGCCTAGGTTAAAGATGTACTAACTGAATATCTTTCTGCTAATACATTTATTGAACCCTGTCTATATAAAATAGGCATGAAAGTCATTTGGCTCATGACCCCTTTCAGAAAGGGTGATCTTATTTATTGTGCCATTTCACAGGACCTGTACCAGAGGTTAACAGATTTTGACATTCGTTTCTACTTGTATGAGCTGCTGAAGGTAAGACAATAAGACATTTGAACTGTTCTTTGAATGGTTTGTCCAGTTCTGGTTTGTGTGTTTTTGTTTCCTGTATTTGATGAGTTTTGTTCTTTCTCAGGCTTTAGACTACTCACACAGTATGGGGATCATGCACCGTGATGTGAAGCCACACAATGTTATGATAGACCACCAAATGAGAAAGGTAATCAGCAGATCAGCTGGAATCTGATTAAGGGATATACATTTACTTGAAATGGCATAAATGCCTGGTTTCTAGCAGCTTCTTGTCAGTAAAGACACTGCACAGCTGAAGTGGCACGCATGAAACGTCAATTCTGAGACAGCACTGAAATAGAAAGGACAGGAATGTTTAACAGCTCATTTAGAAAATTCATATTCATGTTTCAGCTCTTTGTATTTTTTTTTGTTGTATTTGGCCAATATTTACCTCAGTTTGGGTTAAACAGAAGTGGTCACACAGGAATGCAAACAAAATATGTGGGCTAGCATCTGCTCTGCAAAATACAAGTTCCTGTAAATTTACCTATTTCTGCAGGTTTATGCATAAATTACGTCTTTGATCTGTTAGGTAATTAAACAGTGACATCCTGCATTCTCCCAGAAGTGACAGCTGTTGAGTTACATCCTGCATGTGTTCTAGGACAGTAATTCTCACCTTGCTCCAAATTTTAGATCAACGTTTTACTTTTCAGTGAATTCATCTCGATTCTGTGTCTGTGTCTGTGTTTGGCTGACCTGCTTAGCTGCGTCTCATAGATTGGGGTCTGGCAGAGTTTTACCACCCTGGACAGGAATATAATGTCAGGGTGGCCTCAAGATCATATAAGGGACCAGAGTTGCTGGTTGACTATCAGGTACACTGTTCCTACAGCACTTATTCACAGATTCATTTACACATTATTACCAGCTTTACCCGTAAAGTACAACTGTCAGTAACCTTTTTAGCAAATTAAAGTATTATTGGTAGTTTTGTTGGTATTTAGAAAGCCAAAATTTGCCCTGACAGCATTTTGAATAATACTTCATAAAGGCAATATATCCCCCAGATGTATGACTACAGTTTGGACATGTGGAGCCTGGGATGTATGCTGGCCAGCATGATCTTCCAGAAGGAGCCTTTTTTCCATGGCCAGGATAATTATGACCAGGTAAAGTACTGATACTAAACCTTTAACAAAACACCTATAATTTAACTGTCTTTAAAATTGCTAAATTGTTTGATCATTTCATGGTACCTGTTTCAGCTTGTGCGTATTGCAAAGGTTCTTGGGACAGAGGAGCTCTATAGCTATCTGAGCAAGTATCACATTGAACTGGACTCACGCTTTAAGGACCTGCTTGGCCAGTGAGTGTTGCTTTTAAAGCACTGTAATTGCATTTTTTAAAAAGGATATTTAGTGACCCGTAGAGAGATTTTACTCTTGATCAAAGCACATATGTAACATGAAGCTGTTAATTCAGAAGTTGCATGCAATCGGTGCTTTTTTAAATGTGCTCAGTTGTCCACCGTGTAACTCTCAGTTTCTTGTTGTTCAACACTGTAGGCAGACAAGGAAACGATGGGAACAGTTTGTTCAAGCAGACAATCAGCACCTGGTTAGCCCCGAAGCTCTAGACCTGCTGGATAAGCTATTGCGCTATGACCATCAACAAAGACTGACTGCTGCAGAGGCTATGGAGCACCCCTATTTCTGTGAGTATACGCTTTCCTTAACCAATCTTTTCCTCTTTGACCCATTTTCTGTTTTTTCCCCTCCTTCAGTGTTTGCCGCAGTAGAATATGTATAAAAATCGAGAATATCACTCTCATTCAAGTGGACTGATGATTGCAGATGATGCGTTGGCATTACAGGTGGCACCCTACACTTTGTGTTTTGCCAGGAATGTTCTACCCTTGAAATTCTGTTTCTGACTGCTTTGTAACCCCTAGATGGCTTTACATTTTCTACTCCATCATAGCACAGGGGCAAGGCTAGGACAGGGTTGTATAAAAGTTGTTGTCAAAGGTCTGAAACCTGTTTTTTTTCCCCCGACTCTCCTCTGGTTAGGAGTTTCTCTTGATACACAGACATATGAGGCTGATATTGTTGCATATCCCTGTGTAGATCCTGTACTGAAGGGACAAACTCTCTCAAATGCAGATGGGACACTGGCAATAAGTAGCTCAGCCACAACATGAGCTGAAAGCAGGTAACAAGTTGACATTTTATGGTTGATATTCATAATTATAGGAAAATTCTGTTTTGTCTTTTACCACTATCTCCTTGATATGTTACAATATCTCTCCCTCTCTCTCTCTCTCTCTTTTAGGAAAACCTTTTTACCTCAACACTTCTCTGGCAGAACCTCTGCCTTCAGGTGTAAAGCTTCAGTGTACTGGAGCACAAAGTCATACAACAAAACACACACATGTACAGAACAGGCACACACTGGCAGATTATTTCCCTCCCCAACACACTATTTGTATTAGTGCTGCTCACCACATTCACCCAGGTTCCAGTCTGGTACTCTGGTGTTTCCTTGACCCCCCTGCCCCTGCCCCCGCCCACACCTACCCTTCCCCTTTTAAGTTGGTAATCATTTTTAAGAACACTGAATTAAGCTAGGATATTATGGTTGGGAAAGAATGCCTGCTCTTTCCCCCTGACTCTCAGGTTTGGTAAGACTGATGTGGGATCGGGATCCAGGCTTTTTTGTGCTGGATTGACTTGTTCGGTGGCCTGCCCTACTGATATAAGCTCAGATTCCAAGTTGTAGTATTATGGGGTATGAAGATTCTTCAGCTATCAATGGAACAAAATTATATAAATGAAAATAAATCATTTTTAAGAAGTTTGATGTGTTTTGTCTTTGTAATTCACATATCACGTCATGTTTTATTAATGATTTGTCTTGTATTCAAATGCAAACTATTGCTTAGATTTTGTAATAGAAACCTACAGCTGCCGTTTGTGAGAGAACCAGTCAGTATAGAGCGATTATTGTATAAATATAATAATAATAATAGGAATAATGTATCCATTCTTAGGGACAAAAACACTGCCATTACTACAACCGTAACACAATATCGTTTTTATTCTTGTTTTTCACCATTTAAACCAGGGGTGTAAAAATTCAGTCCGGGAGGGCCAGGGTCCTGCTGGTTTTTGTTTTCACCTCTTAATTACCTATTGGTTTTCACCTTGAAAACAGGTGTGCATGCTCTTCAGCCAATGAGAGATTGTATTTTATTAGTTGACAAGAAAAACAGCAGGACCATAGCCCCCCAGGACTGGATTTCGACACCCTTGGTTTAAACCAAAGTTTTTGCTATTTGATTTCAACTACTCAAAGAATTGGAGACACAGTGCTGAACTTAAGTGGGTTGTTTTAATAAAGAAACTGGACATACTACGAAATGTGCAATATTCATGCAATATAGATGATACCACAGATAAGTGAATAGATATTTCACATGCATTCAACACATAGCCACTTCAGATGAGCTGTGAACTCATCTAAGGCACATCCACAACACCTCCCCCTTTTTTTTCTTTTCATTTCTTTTTTTCGTTCCTGAGTCCACCACACTCCTGTTTAAAACAGTGGTGACAAAGCTGTGGTAATGGGCCAGCTTTGGCAGCTATATCCAGGTTTAAAAGGCAGAGGTTGCAGTGGCAGCTGCCCTACAGGAGCAATCACGTCACATAAGCATATGAATGATGAAGTACACCAAGGGTGCTCTCAGGAGATCACTTTAAAATGACTCGGTGTACAATATGTACAATTTTTCAATGCCGGTTCGAGTAGTGCCCCTTGTATTTCATAATGTTTTAAAGGACGGCTCTTGAGAAGAATCGCTTAGTATTCTCAGAGACTTATCCGAGTGGCACTTGTTGGCGTTTCAAACAATCTTGGTAGATCTTGCGTGATTTGACACCCTTTCGGGTGCTTTTTATTCTACGGAGACATCCTTGGTGTTCTTAAGCACAGCTTATGATTCTAAGGCGAAAAATGATAACTCTACTAGGAGTTATAAAGCTAATACCAGGAACATTCAGCTTTGTTCGTAAATACAAGTAAATAAATAGGAATAAATACTTGCATAAATAGGTGAGGTGCAAACAATTTAAAAAGGTTTACAAAGAACACTAGTGGTGCACTGAACTGGCATTGTAACAAATATATTAAAATACAATGCTCTTGTGTATATATGAAGAGAGATCATACAACAGCAATGTGGACCAGAAGCAAAGATGACTCTGGGAGTGAAGATGACTATGTATCATCCTGATTGGTGCTCTGAATTATCTATGGATAGATATGATGCTCCATTTATGTTTAGGTGGTGATATATTGGTGATATATTACCCTTTATAATGCTAGATATGCTTCTTATAATCATGTCTGCAAGGAACCAGCAGTAACTGATAATATTTACGATGGTTACAATTTGACCCAGGAAACATAATTCCGACAAGTAACAATGTATCACCACCAAAACATGTCTCTGACATTACCATTGTTTGTGATAAGTATATAAACAAGCTTGTGTTGAACATGAAGGAATTAAATATGCTCATGGCTCTGATATGATTCAGATGTTTCAGTGACCATTAGTTTTATGGTCCCTAGTTTTCTCACTGACTGTAGTTTTCTTCAAATATTGGTTTGTAAACAAACAGAAATGATCCAGGTTATTCTTTGACTTTCGATGCTGCTTTACACAGTTTGAGGTTTTTTATTCCCAGTATTGTGAGATGCAACAGTCATTGCAGGACTGCTGGAATGAGTTCTTGTAGCTGCGTGTCATCTAATTCATTCACTGAGACAATGTGGTCAAGATGCTGGAGGTAGCGATCTTGATCCTGCATGAAGTGAGGAATTCTGGTCCTCTGGAGTATTGCCAGATGTCGCAGTCTCTCCACATCTTCATAAGACACCTACAGAGGAGTGTGGTTTTTTTCAGCATTCTTCTTGAGCAACAATGACATAAAACACACTCATTTTGTTACAGTAAATCTGTGATTGTTAATGGGACTGACCTTGCCCAAAGAAGTTAGCATCTTGAAGTCAATGGTTCTCCGATGGCGCAAAATCCTAAGGATTCCGTCAAGATATACCTGATCTTTACTGAAGCAGCCTGATACAAACAAAGCATAGACATATCAGCCAGTATGAACAATTATGAAAGGCCACATAACTTTCTACAAATTAGATGCATTGTTTCTTTACCTGGCTTGGAGGTGTCCGTCTGGCCTCGTTTGGCACGAAGGCAATATTCCCAACGTACATCAGGGTCTTGTACAAACCGAGCTATATGGCTAAACAGCTGGCTGAAACTCATGTTGGCAGCATGGTAAACAGTATAGTACAACAGAGCAGCTCGCCACAGGTAGGGCTGTTTCCGTAGTAATACACTGTGAAGGCTGGCCAGTCCCTCCTCTGTGGGATTGGCAGGTTTTAATCCATACTGCTTCCTTCCCGCCGCAGTCGCCCATGGCTGCAGATTATTATTTACACCTCGCAAGTAGTGTGTCCCTGAAAATAGCAGATATTAACAGCTTTACAACACTTCATGCCAGTATGACAAAACATCGATGACCTTACTGTTTACTTTGGCTTGTTTAGCCTAAATGTTGCACTGAAAAACATTACAACGGTCATTATTCTTGGTTATTTACACCGTAACTGATCTATTGGTCATGTGCATATCCAATATAACAACATCACTCAACAGGATCCACCGATTTAAAAGTAATGAATTTACTGCAGATTGGCTTGAAGCTTCTTTAAAAAAAAAATCATTTCACTCAGGGTGATGGGCTGTTGATGTAAAAAAACATGAGTTTACATCAGTGATTTTTTTTCCAATTTGCCTGTCATTTAATATATCCCAACACATGCTCAGTATTCTTTCAGTAAAGTAACTAAGAATTTGTCAAAGGGAAATAGTAGCAAAGTTGTTTTTATAGAAAATAGCATGTGGGTATCTTGTGCTTATCAAGGCTTAGCAAAAAAAGAAAAAGAAAAAAAACCACTGAGAAATCTTTTGAAAATATCTCAGTAAAATAAATATTCAAATGAACACTACCTGAGGCAATCAACCAGGTGTGTTGAAACTCATAAAAAGCTACTGTCTCATTAAATTATTTTCACCATACATGAATATCAAATGCGGTTTGGATCATACCAATCTCATGTCTCAACATTCCCTCAAGCCAATGTTGCCGCGCTCCAGAAACGTTGATGGTTAAAGTTGGACGACAGCTCTCTACCATCATCACTGCTTGGGATAGCAACTCCTCAGAAAGACAAACCACCACCTGGCAAAATAACTTGCTTTCATTATCTCCAGGGCAGACACATGTTAAAAAAAAAAAACCAACAACCTATACATCATCAACATACCTCTCCAACACAGCCCTCTTTCTGCAAGTACTTGCGTACTGCCGCCCATACACGACTCTTTGGTAATAAACTGCCTCCTGTGACTTCTTCAAAGTTCTCATAGGTGCCAAACTTCCTCAGGACACAATCCATGATTCCCACTGCCTGGAAAGTGATATGAGAGACGGATCGGAAAAACAGATCTAGAGAGACTGAGCAACAGCTGAGATGTAAAGTAGATATAGATTTGTTGGTTTCACATGATTCCTTGAGGAGTGTACCTGCGACAGAAAGAGGTCGGAACCCTCTCTGTACTTCTCCAAGACTGAAACGGGCTCAGGAGAGGCGTACTGGAACTGGGGCTCATACTGATAGTCTGATTGGAAAAACGCTTGGCGCTCCTGCTCCAAGTTAATGGGTCGCAGAGCTACCAGCAGGCAGGGTACACGTGGAGTGATGGGCGAGGGAAGTGAAGTGGTTCCTAAACCTCGGGCGATGTGCGGCAAGGATGTCGCTGGACGCATCCGACCCCGGCTGGCTCGAGGAATTACTGCTGAATTCACGGTGCAAGTGCTTTCGCTCCGACGCATCCAGCCTGCTGGTCCAAGGCTAGGGCTCGTCAGGCTTCGAACGGGTGGAGAAGGGACACCGCTACGCCATGGTGGCTGTAAAACCCTGCTTTCTGCCAAAGTCCCCCTAAGTTTGAATTCTAAGCTGGAGGGTCTTCGGGTCTCTCCCTTCCTACCGAATCCTTCTGAGTTCCTTGACCCTCCCTGGGCCCCCCTCTTAGCACCATGGACTGTGCGGTCCATCTGTGTGCTGGCAGCTCTGGAACAAAACTCAGCCTGTGGCCCATTGTGAGACAGTCTGTCTCTCTGGATGATACTGGTGGTGCTGCCTCGTGCACTGAAAGGTTTTCGTTTGTCCGGCTGGGGCTCTGGCACTACTGTATCTACAGTGCCATTCCCCGCCAAACCCTCTGCATTTGCCTGCTCCATACAGTGCTCCCCAGTATCCAGCACCATGGCCACATCCACACAGGGTGTTCAGCAACACTGCACACCTGCCAAAAAAGGTATATGACACATGCGTGCAGCACAACACATTTTTGACTACTGTTCACCATAACGGTGTTGTTGCGACACTTGAATTTCCCACGGGATTGATAAAGTATTCCGTATTCGTATAAATTCAGCTCTAGACTGCAAACAAGACCTCTTGCTGAATTTGTAAAACTGATTTTTATTTCAGGAATAAGGTTCTTCGTGCATTTCTCTTTTCAAGGGCACTGTTTTAAAATTTTATGCCTATGCCAGCAGTTTACCATGTCACTGAAGATATTGACAATAGCATTACGAAACATTCAAATGCTACAATTTATGCTGGTAGTTTAAGGTTAAGACAGGTCAGGAGTCACGGAGGACAGGGTTGTCTTTGAGTCAAATAGTGGACTGGGGCGTTTAACTGAAAAACTGTCAAAATCCAAGTGTTATTCCAACGTAATCTGTGTTAACGAGAAAATGAAGCGAAATAAATCTGTGGTGAGGACTCCCCACTCCTAGTTAGGCTAAGAATTACACACCAGATTTACTCCCCGGTTTACAGAATAATCTGTTTTCAAATAAGAAAAATTATATTATATTGATCGTAAAAAAAAAATAATAATAATACAGGTAGGTCCCTTTACATACCATGCAGTGTTGTCTTTGTGAGGCGAGTGTGAGTATTCAGTCTTTGTTTAAATTCATAGCGCCATCCTTTCTGTGCTTTCAAAAACGACAGTCAAACTTCCGGTAGGAATGAAGCTCTATATAAGAAAAATATAACGGTACAGACATCTCCGGTTGCAGATGGCTGGGATTGCGTTGGAATTAATGACGCGCTGGCGCAGCTGAATGACCGCGTCCGCGTAAGGACGTTTGCGCCGTAAATTTGCGTAAGCACGCAGTAATTCCAGGCAATGTTACGTCTTGTATTTCAGGCATCAGAGAGATGCTGGATACCTGTTGGACCTATGAAATCATGTTTAAATTCTTTAATGCTTTAATGTGCAAGCGCGGAAGTATATTTATCTCAGAACACCATACAGGACATATTTACTGGACCATAGCAAAGAGAGCCTAATCTGAAACCTTCACTCAAGCAAAACATAAATGACCCACTTTTTAAAAGACTTTTTTGTCGGCTGTTTCAAAAATTACCAACTATGTAAATAAAGTGAAACACTGATTCAAACATTTTCCAGGATAAAAATGAAGACAGTAATACCCAGTCACATCACCTAACAAGGAACTTTCAGCTGCAGTCACACCACAAACTACAACATGTTTAAAAAAAACAGTGGTGTTCTGTGATCTGCATGATAAATACGGCAGGGTCGCTTGAAAACTTTAAAAATAAAGAGTGTGGTCCAGATTCTTTAAAAGAAGTACTTTAATTTCATGTAGAGGAGTACAATTTGTGCATAATCATTTATATCTTTACAAATTTCCAGAACAACACAAAGGAGAAACAAAACAAATATTCCAGCCAAGCTACCTCATTATAAAATACCTGCTTGAATAACTCAAATAATTTTGAAGAGTATCATTTAAATACTTTGAAGGGTGTGGAGGAGCAGTTACCGTCATTCAGTTCCCCAGAGGACTAACTTATGGTCTGTTTGCACATAGGCTGTATGCAAACATATTTGCTAGAGCAGAGTGTTCTCTGAAATGCATGGTAAATATACTAACAGAACATATTTGCAGTGTGTAGGCATTTTTGTTATTTTGGATTTGGTTTTATTTCACTAATTTTTCTTTGTTTCAAAACATAAACTGTCATTATTTTCTTGATTAGTCATGGGATTGTAATTCTATCCTGAGCAGGTTTTTCTCTCTCTGCTTGGGGGGAGAGGCCTGTGGCAGTGCCATGCTGTGGTAATGCCATCAAGACAATAACTGCAATCCACTTTCATTTCGGAGCGAAGACGTATTGCTTCTGAGAACTAAGATAATCTTTATAATGTGTGAGCATTTTTGTCGTTGCTGCTGTCATTATGTATTTTGGATTATGTTTTATTTAACTAATGTTTGCTCAGTAATTTCTTGATTAGTCTTAGCATTGAGATTCTGTGATTTATCTGCTATCCGAAACAGGTTTGGTCTGGTTGTTCGGAGGTAGAGGCCTGCCTATGTGGTGTGCTGTGGTAATGCCATAGCGACGATGACTGTATTCCTCTTTCACCTCAGGGCGAAGACGGAATTGCCCCTGAGGACTAAGGTCAAAGAGGTCTATGGGTGCGAAGTGCAGAGTATTTTCTGTCCAGATCTCTTGCAGTCTTTCTCGCCAGGCTTTCAGCATGGATGTTCGCACTTCTGGGGGAGAATGTGCTGGGGCCCAAAATGTCTGGGGAGCTAGGACCTGAAACCCACAGAAGTGCAGCACACAGTTCTGCAAGCACACAGACAAAAAAATGTTGATTTGTAAATGGTGTCGTCAGCAACTCACAAAGAATTCTCACAGTGAGAGACACGATGAATTCTCATGTCCAGGTTTGATAAAACATGTATAATAACAAGACATTATTGTTTAATAAACTACTAACATTAGATTTTACAAAACGATTAATCTCACCTGTAATGGCCACAGTATGACATTTAAGTCTCCATTGAGGCCGTCAGGGAGGAACATGGACTCCATACCTCCAGTACTGAATGACAACATCGCCTTTTTGTCCTAAATAACAATACATCACTACATCATTTATTCCATGAACATACGCAATTCATGATTTATGTTTCTAGCTAATTACCAGGTATGTGAGCATAATTGTTTTAGATGTAATTGATGAATCACAGATATCACACAAGTATGTCACAAACCCTATAAATGTGAAAACCTATACAATAACACACATACACACACCATCAACTCATAATCAGCCTGTTATTCTATGTTTGGGCTCAGACCTTAAATACGCCATTTCCATACAACTTCTCCAGTGAAAACGCAAATCCTGATGTAAAAACTCTGTCAATCCAGCCTTTCATGATGGCGGGGAAACTGAACCAGTAAAGAGGAAACTGCAAAAACAATTTCAGATATTTCATTTTAAATGCAAGAGAGAATGAGAGAGAGAGAGAGAGAAATAGAGGTGAAAGCAACACAGTGGAATTTCAAACCTGAAAAATTATGAGGTCAGCTTCCTCCACTTTGCGTTGCTCAGCTACAATGTCATCACTAAGTCGACCCTCCTTCCAAGCAAGCATTCCTTCCTCCCCGTACCGGAAAAGATCTGGATTCTTCAGATCACCTGGCATAAGCGCACCATCAAATGTCAGTTTGGGAGCTTGTGTATACAGCAAAATGCGGACGTCTTGATGTGCATTTGTATCTACCTTTGAAATCCTCTGCTGTTGCTGTTGCTTTAAAGTTCATGGCATAGAGATCAGACACCATGACCTTGCAGCCTTGCTTTTGTAGTGTCTCCACTGCTACATCCAGTGCAGCTGAGTTAAAGGAGCCAGGACTCTGATGAGCATATACAATTAGCACAGTCTTCTTTGCTGTAAAACATGGTGACACATAAAAGAGTCTTAAAGAAATTAAAGACTGAAATGCATTCACCATATGATATGAATTCTTTCACTGACACCAACAGCTATCAAATTTAAAGATTCATCACAAAGCATTATTATACATAAAAACCTAGACTGCTTAAGGGTTTATATGCATTCCATTCCACTGATTTTTACAAGAAAGTTTATTATTATTAATTTATTATTAAGATGTGTTGTTGTAGCCTTATCCTTTTACTGACATGATTTTTCACTACGCAATACTTGGCCCTTTTCTTGTCCACTAATGAATTTACACATACGTAGAACAGTTCAATAATTTTGTGATCATTCAGTTGATTGAAGCACAAGAAAATAAAATCTCTGGAAATCTCCAACATCAAGATATTTTTTAATCTGAACTTTTAGGTCATTTCTATTTTGAATGGTTTTGACTGAATTACAGCGAAGTATGCACACTATCCGGAGAAAGTCCACAGTTTCTCAATATTGTACCTGCACTGTGAGACGGACATGCCAGTCCGTAAAGATTTTTCCCATATCTTACATTTTTTACATATGACTGTCTACACTTTAAATAGTTTTTTTCCTGTTCGACAGTTCCATTCGTTTGCCTCTCCGCTGGCTTTTCACAGCTTTTTCCAAAAGTTTTTGAAAGCTTTGTTATCCATTGTTGAGTCTTGAAAAGTAAAACAAACAAACAAAACAGCTATTTCTGTCAGCCTGTCAGTTGCAAACAGCGTTTACAGCTCAGAATCCATCCAGAAAATGTAAACATCTGCGAATCATTTTGAAGGCAACTGGTGCTATTTTACGATTAGTAAACCAATAATCCTATTATACTGCTTTATTTGAAATGCATTGCTTTCATATTTTTCCTTTTGCCCCTTTCCACGTTATCGTGTGGGATACAGGTAAATAAACAAATTATTTGAATTCAGTCAGTGAATCTAACCGCAAGCACCCAAACAACGAGCATGTTAACCTGCAGACAGGTTTTCGGGGACCAATAGATACGCCCTTCCTTCCGTCATTTCTTGACTTCTCTGAGATTAGTTCTCCTTCTGAAAATCAATTATTTCAGTTTCAGACGAATAAAACTTTGTCACTTCTGTCACGAATTAAGTGCTCTTTGAGTAATTTAACAATAGGCTTACTGTAAAATATAAAACGGTTCACGGTTCAGTCTTCTTCGACTCTGTTTTAGGCATGTCAGTTAGGACCTACCAAAAATGCCGGCGCGAATGTTCGAGTTTACCAGAAAATAAAGCGCGATGGCTCCGGCAATGATTGCAGTGTACATTTGCACATTACCGTTGCGTCTTACCCATTTTGCGTGCTCCAGGTAACCCGCTGGCTTTGGGTAGGCTTCAAGAAGGTAACAGTTCGGGACCGTGCTGCAACACTCTTTATATTGGTTCTTGTGGTCACTCGCGTGAGAACAGCGCTCTTATCTAATCTAAGATGTTGCGCAATAGCTGTCAGGGAAAAGGTTCACTTTTGTGAGCGGATAGCCATGGGTACATCAAGACGGAACATCCCAGGTCAGAGAGTGAAAATGACACACAACAAGTCCCCAAGAATTCGCGTGGTGTTGACCTGAAAGTGGATCACGATGACTTTCATTTTTTAATATATTTAATAAACAATGGTTGACAAATCAGAGCAATATATATATTGTTCATGTGCGTATTAGAGGTATTTCAGTCAAACTTATCGCCATGTACTTGCAGAGTTTAATGCCGTGTACTTGCAGAAAAATTTCGTGTTGCGCGAATGAAACCGGAATGTCACCGGGGCACATTTTTAACCTTCATCGTACATGTGGCCGTCTACTGCAGAAAGTTGTCTAGCACAAAGTCAGGAAATCTCATGTCTGGATTCAGATTGGCCCAGGTCGCTTCTTGTTACTTATTCAGAATCTTGGGAAACAGGGATTCTTCCATTTAAAGTTAACGCCAACCTGGGAGCCGTTCAAGCACCATAATTCATTCTCGTTTCCTTTTGGACGCACATTTCCGAAAAAGGTCCATGTAAATTGTTAACCATTAATGGAAAGGGACACTGGTTCAGGATATGTTTCAGGGAGAAGTACAGAAAGGAATACATGTTTATGTTGTAACAGTAGGCCTACTGCATTCTCACGGGATGCTACCTATCTCTTTTGTCCCCGTATAGAGTAATTAGGAACGATCTCTACATGAAATTCACGTAGTACTTATAGTAAAACTGTTACAGTTTTATTTAAATAACGAACCGGTGTATTGGCTTTAAAATTTCTAATAATGATGCAATAATTATGCATTCTTTCAATGTGATATATGGCGTTACTGTTTTCTTTGTTAACATTTTCTTGGGAAGAAACTGTTTAGCCCTGATATGAAACATAGCTTTTGATTGTTTGAATAACTCGCCCTTTTGCTACGGCTAACCAACCCGTCCAGAAACAGCCTATCAAAGGATATAAGTAGGAGTTTTTGATTAGTAATGCTCGTGCACGAATTTGATTAGTAATGCTGGCTATGCATTCACATAAGGCTGTGTTTGCCATTGGTCTTTATTTTTCCTGCATTGTCATTATGTACTTAGCACTAAATATCTGTCCACGGGCAGTGTGAGATTAAACCTAAACATATTTATTCATGATTACAATGACTTGACACAAAACTCACCGCTCTAAAATGCACTGAATGAGTGCATTATGTACACTGGGCACGGTTAAGTTCAAAGATCAGTTTTAATGTTGTAGTTCTTGATGGGACAATGTGTTTTGTGATTCTGTATCTGTAGACATTTGTATTGCCAGCTTCACAGCTAAACCTGTAAAAGTTTCCTCTCTCGCTCTCTCATTTTCATCCAGCAGGGGGCAGACAAAACACACATGAAGTGTGTACTAGAAACAAGTAAAAAGGCGTAAAAGACGTAAATCCTCTTGTTTTCGTTCTAATGATAATAACGACGATGGCGTATTCTTCTTCTTCCTCTTCTTCGCTAAAATTGAAAGGGCAGTGTGTTAGGGGTGTAACAATTTAAAAAGATTCACATCGGTACACCGGGCTCAATGTTTGCGACTGCACCGATTCAAACAGTGTGTAACCTCTCGGCCAGAAATTGGGAGGGAGTCGCAACTGAATAGGTACGGATTTCCTTTACCGCCCCCACCTCCCTCCCTCCCTCTGTCTCTCTTTGTGTCAGTTGAAGGAGGCGTGTCTTTCCACAGCTCAAAGGAGGATCACCTTTTTTCTCCCTCCCTCCCTATTGTTAAACTAGTCGAGCTGAGACAGTGTTGCCAGATGTACGATGATATACAATAATTTTGCCCCCTGTCCTATGTCCGATCAGTAATGCCAAAAATCCTATAATGTACGATAAATTGATCATTTTGTGACACTAAGTATTAGTAGGTTTAATCAATCTAGGCTACCTCATTTTAATTAATTTCGCGACTCAGAATCAGAATTACAAGGCGGTGAAGGAGAGCAAATGAACAGTGCACCATCAGTTAGTACAGAAACATTGCATTAACTCACGAATAAAAGAAGGCTTGTTTGGACATAGTATCTGAAATGAACTAATTGTGGTCTGCGAAGAAACACACATTGTAAGAAATGTGACTCAAAACGGGATGGTCATCAAGATGAAAGAAGCCATTCACACCCCCGTTCTGTTGATTAAAGTCTACTAAAAAAATTCTTTTGTAACTATAGTGTAAAAATAAAATAGAATTATAACTGTACTGTTGAAACGCATTATCGCATTACACCGTATCGCTCCACATCGTATTTAATCGAAACAGACCTAAAACGTCGACTGCTTAAAACGTATCTTTCATGTATCGGATCGTTGATTACGTATCAGTCTCAGAGGGCGAGATATACACCCCAGTTGTCGTAGTCATAGAGCTCCTCCCTAAGTGTGTTGGAAGTATATCTGGCTACACGCCCTAACAGAACTTTGACATAATTTGTATGCGTTTATGCAAAGTATCCGATATCTTAACCATTTACACGGCCACTGCTAGAACAGAGAAAAAAACTATTGCTACAAATTTATTATGCTTACATGACTACTATAGTTAGCTAACTTTTTTTATGAAGTCAGAATCGAAAAAATGGGCAGTCTGTAAAAGCAACATTAACTAAATTTAACTCAACTGGATGAAAAACTTAACAACATTCATGATCTGTTACGTCTGGGAAACAGGGTTTATTCAAGAATTCAAATTACCAACGCCGTGTGCAAACAAAGGTATTAGGCTTCTTCAACACAAAATGTATGACTAAGGTATGTACACAGAAAAAGATGTAGATCCTCCCTCCTCACACTCAACACAAATTGAAAGCTGTGACTACATTTTCTTGATTGATACACTTGGTTACATTTGCTAAAATTTGAAACGTCCTTTGACGTAAACAAACATTAAACAAAAATTATATGATGACTTGGGCAAAATGATGGTGGAGTCAAGTTTTTTTTGTTCTTCTCTTTTTTGCACACTAAATGAGAAACATAGGAAGAGGTTGCATACACTTACAGTCTGTTCTGGGCTATGAGCATGGAGGACCAGGTTTCTTCAAGTCTTTCCAGAAGTTCACTTGGTCTGTAAGGCTATGTGTTGTGGTGGCAATCAGTTTTGCATAGCGACAACGGTTGTATGGAACAGGGAATACATTAAACAAGGAGGGATTTGGTGGATCAGTAGGGCTTACACGAAGATACCTCATACACAAGCCTATGTACACATCCTCAATGTAGACTGCTGTAACATGCTTGGCTGCTTCCGTAAGCTTACTGGGGAGATCTAAGGAGAGAACATAGCCTAGGCCCAAAGCATATGGTGGATAGACAGACTCAGGGAAAATGTCATGCGGAAGGTACCATTTTGATGCAGGATTTCGTAAGACAGCGCCACCCTTTGCCACAAGTCCAGTCAAATAGTTTTGCCTGGGTGCCCGAATGAGCATTTCCACCAGGTTGTGCACATTAAGGAATATATCAGAGTCAACTTTCATGGCATAAAATGCATTTGAGCAATTGGAACTCAGCCACTCCAGCATCACCATTGTCTTGATGGTAAGATTCTTGTAACAGTCCAGGAAGTCACTCTGCAGCAGGTCATGGTGTTCCTTGCTCTCCTGCAGCACCTCCTCCTGCACTTTGTGACGCCCTTCGGCAGGAGGCAAAGCCAGCACAAAGAACAGACTGACCATTTTACCCAGGACCTCCCTTTCAGAACCCCAAGTACTACGGACAGCATTCCGAGCAGCTCTGTTGTTTGGAGCCACCGGCACAAGCAGAACAAGGAAGGGTTTCTCCTTAAGACACCTCTCTGGCTCATTTATAATGAAATGATAGTCATTTGGATAAGCCACAGTATATGGGTTTGGAGGCTTTGGTGGAGCAGGGGTTAAACGCTTGGGAAGTTGTGTTGTAATTTTTACAGTTGACTGTGCTGATTCTGTGCTGGTTATTGGAACTGGAGCCATAACTGTAGTAGTTGTTTTATTTTGCACTGAATGAGTTATTTGTGCACTTGTGTTAATATTTCGGTTACTGTAAAATGTGCCCAGTGATAAGATCCAGTTTAGTGACACCTCATAATCCATATAATAGGAAAGTATTACAGAAAGTAGCAACATTACAAGGAAGCAGAGGCGAACACGAGAGCATTTGCATCTTCCTCTGTCCAACTGGTCTACACTAAAAAACAAAATGGTAGCAAAATGTTTTTTTAAAGTCCAAAAACAGGAAATAAACATAATCCTATCTAAGGTTTAAAGTGAACGTGTGATAGTGTACTGTATCACCAACACCCTATCTCAAATTCCTTTGACACATATTGTTATCTTTGTAATTATAGTGATTCGCTTTGCGACATTAAAAGAAAACATGGTTTAACTACTTCACAATACAATCTAATTTATTTATATGGAGAACATCAGAAAGGTTATGTTACAATTAAAGAACTGTGAGCACTGTACCTTTTCACATCGTGTTGGCTATCGTCCTGTACCGTCATTCTGCCGTCCCTACTCTTTTAGAGTGCAGAGTGTCATGTAGCTCTCCCATTGTTAGGATTGATAACGTTCGCTGGGACTTCTACGATATTTTTTTTGTGTGTGTGTCTGTGTATGGAGAAACTGGTAAAACTGGTTGCCTTTCCACTGCAATAAAATCTGGTCTTTCACTTTCCCTGTGCTAATGGACACCATATTGAATGAAAAAGTACATTCAGAGAAAACCATAACATATAAAGACTATTTGGCAGAGATAACCCAACATCATTTAATGCATAAGTACAAAGCAGATGCTTTGACCAGTTTCTATCTGAATATGCTAAATGCTTCAGTGTTGCTAAAATGGCCCCATAAACTAAATCAGCTATGGGCTTTTGAGTCCTAAAATGCAATGACTAACATGTAAGGATATGTCTTGTAACTCAGTGTAACTTACTTCTAAATGAAAAAAACAAACAAATTTGAATATGATAAATTTAAGATCATTACTTAGTTTTATTGCTTCAAGTGTTGATATATCTCTGAGTGTTATTTCCACTTCAGGTGATAGTATCTATGGCACAATCTCTCAAGAGATGTGTCATTAGAGAAATGAATTGTATTTAGGTCATAAGAGGAGGGTAAACAGGCATACCATAGCATAATCACAAATTTCCTGTTTTACTTGTTTGCTTCATTTCGTGTCCATTCATTACAGACTATTTAATGTAACGCCATTGAAAGAAAACCAGGAAGTCATTGGGGCTTGTGTGTGTTTGTGTGTGCATGTGAAAGAAACAGGGGGGCAGGAAGAGGAGGACAGAATTTGTAGGAAAATCCTAGGCAGTAGTAGGAGAATATATGATGTAGTCACTGTGGTTCAGTTTTTGGTTTATGTCAACACTAAACATCACATTTAATCAAGTAGCTAATTATAACATTAAACAGTGTTCACTCCTAATGCCTCACCCCTTTTTTTTTACAAATATAGCGTTTGACATTCAAGGTCATGATTTAACAATGAAGAAGTATATCAGTGTTCGCTCTCTCTCTCTCTCCCTCTCTCTCTCGTCCTCTGTGCAAATGCACACATGCACATTCAGATCTATGAAAATGGTGTGTGTACAAAAGAAGAGAGGCCCATCTTCCTGTCTCAGTATACACAAAGAAATGAAATATTTGAATACACCTTTGATCTTTGATTACTAATGTCTTACATATACGTATATGTGCTTGTGTTTTAAGATAGGGTAAAAAAAAATTAAGTTTGTAGGACCCTCCCCCCTTCGTTAAGAGGCTATGTCGAAGAGGAAGTGTATTCTTGCCACATGAGATGAGAACATTAGCAGACAATGCATGAGCATGTTACATACAGGGCAACTGCAGTTCAGTCTTGTATTGTGCATGATTTAACAATGAGTGTAAGTCTACACTGTAAAACATGTATTTCAAGATGGCAAAGACTATTTTACTGGTCTAACAGCTTGTAAACTCTGAAAGACAACTGAGACATTCAATATTTCTGTGTTGTTCAAAAAGATTTCATTTATAATGATAGTTAAAAGCTGCAAATATTAAATTCTCAATGCCAGCATTACATTTGCATCAGACCTAAAAATAATAGCTTTTTACTTTTTATTATCTTTTCTGGTATGTAAACTTGAATACAGTTTATTGACCATTTTACAATATCTTTCTATGCCCTTTCATTTAAAGCCAAAAAACATCAATGAGTTCAAGTGTACGTCTGTGTGTGGATGTGGTCAGAGGTGAGACGGGGACAGAAAGAAGAAAAAAGACATTGTTCAAAACTGCAAAAACAACAAACCAGGGTCAAAGAGAACATTTACTTTAGAACGTGCTAGTTAGAAAGAGTGGTTGATTTGTTTTGATCCCATTCTCTGCCTGGTACATGGGGTTAATGTCCGGATTAGGCCATGGTAAAGTACTCTTCTCCATTTCTCTTTGGACATCTCTAGCAGCAGTGGCAACCAGATTAGCCACTCGTTCTTCCTTGCACAGCATCTCATGTTCTTGTTTGAGCTCCTGGTAAGAGCGAGAAAACATGTGGAAGATGGAAGTGGCTGGGAAGGCCAGGATGAGAATCCCGCTCAGGATGCTGCTGAATGCTACCATCTGACCAGGGATACTGTGTGGAACCATATCACCATAGCCCACTGTCGTCATGGAGATAATGGCCCACCAATAAGAGGCAGGAATACTGCTGAAGCTGTGGGAGCCCACAGTGTTGACCACAGCAAATTCATTCTCAGCCAAGTGCACAAGTGGGGAGAACAGAGCTACAGCTACACAGAGAAAGAGGAGAAGCAGACCAAACTCCTGTGTGCTGCGCTGCATCGTCAGGCCTAGAGTCTGAAGACCCAGGGAGTGTCGTGCCAACCGCATTACGTACAGGATCCGGAGGGCACGCATAACCCGGAGAATCAGGCCTAGTTTGTCCAGGTAACCTCTGCCTATTGCTCCTCCACCACCAAAGTGCTCATTCTCCACAGATGGATCCCTTTCATCCACCATCAGGGACACATAGTATGGCAAAATCGCCACAGCATCTATTATGTTGAGTGGACCTCGCACAAACTCAAGCTTACTACGAGCCTGGAGGAACCTCAGCATAAACTCAAGGGAGAACCAGGCCACGCAAACCGTCTCCACGATGAACATTTGCTGACACTTCTCTGAGCACTCTCCCTGCAGATGAGGAATTGGAAGAAAAATTAAAAGGAGAAAATGAATGTTAGTCATTTAAGCTGAACTCACCAATCATATCACATAAAATAAAGAGATTACATGAAAACTAACATTTGATCAACACACCCTCTATGCTCGTATATATATATCCCTCTCTTGATTAGCATTAAACCAGCTTTAACTGTTGTTTATGTAATACAGCCAAACAACTGAAATGCTGCATGAAAGGATGAATCTGAGATAAATCCAAGGATGTTAACTCAAAAGAACATCCATCTACCCTTTGACATTCTAATCAAACAACTTAAACTACTATTGTTTGTCATGTAGTGCCAATTCAGTCAAAGAATTTGTTGATTAGAATATTTTTTATTTGATTATTGGTAAAACCTTACTTACTTACTTAAAAAACATAATTATTTATCCTACCTCAAAATAATTACAACTTAATTCACAGGGTTAATAGCAGATTCTGCAGACTCTTAAAGGCATTCATATCATGTTTGTTTGGTGCTGATCCAGCACAACCAGTACCAACTTCAGTATAAAAGGACAAAGGGTAAAGATGGCATGCAAGATTTATGGGATTACTTCCAGTCATTCAAATACTTTAAAAACTCATTTGACTCAAGTCTGTCACTGAAGAAAGCAGCACCTGACTTTGACATTTGTTTTGCAAAACCGTTCTCTCTGGGGATGAAAATCAGCAGAGCACTGGTCATAATGCCATACCCTCATTGCCACTCTTATCTGGTTCCACCAATCAGTGCTCATCTTGTCCCACCTACTGATTTTTGGTTGACTGTATTTGTCTGCTAATCATTGCACACACCTGCTCAGTGTAATCAGAATTCATAACCTCTGTGTATTTATTTTTCCTGTTTGACGCTCTGTACCTGTGAAATTTCCCGTTTCCCCTGAGTTTCTAATCTGTGTCATACTCATCTCTTTGTCTTCTCTTGTGTTGTGACTTCAGCCTTTTTTACCCTTTATATGTCTAGCCAAAGTTTTATCTTTGCCCTGTTTACTTTGGAGTCTTGGCTATGTTTGGATTATGTTTTTGCGTAGCCCATTGTACTCTGCTGGTGTTGGACTCAAGCCTATTTGACCTGAGTTTATTCATATAAACCAGCTGCTCTGCACATTCATCCAGCCTCATTCATCAATTCATGACACATAATCACCTTTGATAACAGTCAAGATTTTGACACAGGGTTTTACGATGGAACTACACTGGGTAAAATGGAGAAAACTGTCAGACCTAGCAAAAATCCACAAACCTAAATTTTACTGCTTCCTTACTTATGCATTGAACAATAATTAAAATTTCAGTGTATTACTGCACCACTCTGCTCTAATGCTGACTCTATGGATCTTATTCAGTTCAGCATGGGGTGAGAATTACTTAGAGTAATTTGGTAGTTATTTATAATATGGAATAAATTGGAAGTTATTTATGATACCTTTACTGAATCAACCCTGCAAAAGAAAGCAGAGTATAATCAAACACAATTAAAGTCAGTGACTTCTGCATTAAGCAAAATTATTTGCCTTTGAGTAATGCATATCATCATAACAGGGAGAGATTCCAGCTTGTGTACTTTAGACATGCCAGTGTAATGAATGAATTGCTGTTGATCACCTACCCTCCTCTCCTCCTCTCTAAGATCTGGCATTGTACTGATGCACAAGGTTACAACAGTTACAGCAATCATGATGACAGAGAAGCAGGCAAAAGCTTTGCCAAGCCAGCCAGAGTGAGGGTTATCCACCACGTCTCTCAGCTGACTCATCAAACCTCGGTAGCCTGTCTCCTCCTCTGGGCGTCGTCTCTGCATGGCCAGCCTCTTCTGCCTCCTCTCCTCCTCCTTACGCTGCTTCTCTGCTACTTCCTCCACACGTGTCATCATCCTGCGCCGGCAGCAGCGCTCCATGTGTCCAGGGTCGATGCCCCAGTAGTTGAGCTCATCTGACAGGGACACGGCACAAACCTGTCGCAGTAGCCTCAGTTTCCCCGCCGCAAGAAAGTTAAGGATGACACGAAAGGCCACAGAGCTGCGGTCGAAGAAGAACTCACGGTGGGCCTCGTCGTAGTCATCACACAGCTGAGCAATCTCCTCAGGGCTCCTGCAACGGCGGAGCTGGCCCAAACGCGAGAGTGGAAACTCATCCAGGGTACTCCACGGGAACGTGTAACGATCACCGCCTACATTGATGAGGGCAAGCTGACTATGATCGACCATTCGCAGGGACAAAGGTTCTCGCACCAGCTGAGCACGCTGAAAATATACACCTTTCACAGTTTCTGTCTCTGGGATCTCGGTGAAGAAGCGATCGAGACTGCTGTCATCTGTGCTTACTGAGTAAGTACTGAAATCATGATTGGCATTGCTGATGATGGGCATAATGACATCTGGGTACTTCTGTGGACTACGGTGAGAAGTTAATGTCTTTTTCTGTCCTGAAATGACGAGGGGAGAGAGAGAGAGAGAGAGAGAGAGATGTATCATCATAACTGCATGAAAAAGAAAAATTAGCACACAATTTAGGAGAGAGACATATCAAATACCTTGCCTGCCTCTCAGATTAAATTAAATTATACCTTGACGTAAAATGGCAAAAATCTGCTCTGCATCCCAGGCCAGGAGGGGGAAAACTACTCCTTGATACAATATATCATGTGAAGAAACAGATGGCTACAGCACATGTCACCAAAGATTTCAGCAACACCTGGTTTCTACAGTCCTTAGAAAAAACTGCTAGGCCCTGAGCCATCAATGACCACAGGCCATCCTGATTTATCTAGGGTTTATCCATAGTGGAACTTAGGTTCCAGAAGATATTTATTATAAGCTGGACACACATACCAATGAATAGGATTTGGCCACCCACCTGTGCAGCTGAAAGTTACATGTCACACTCTTAATAAAACACACAAAGACACGGGTTTGCTCTCTGCTCCAAAACAGGCCAAGTTAGCAGAGGTTCCAATAAGATTTCACTCTGTTGCAGGTGCCCTCTAATTGATTTTCATCGCAATTTCAGTATGGAGGCTAGAATTTCTTCAGAGTATAGTCTGAAGGACAATGAGTGACACTGCAATAAATGTAGATCCACCTAAAAATTTGACCGTTTTAAATTAACTCTACCTTTTCAGTCTTTACACGTCTGCATTAACCAGAGTGAAACCAACACTTCTCATTAAATTTAGAAATATTTCACCACCTCAGCTGAATAAATAGAGAATCCCAGAAGTGTCCATCAGCTCTGATAAGATGTAGACATTGGCTATTACAATGTGAAATAGTGCCACTTTGTTTTTTTTTTAACAATTATAGATGCGTGTGTCTGACAGTTATTATTTTTGAAGTCAGAGGCCACATACTTCTCCAGCAACTTTCAAGTTGTGCCTTGCTCTGGGACACACAAATAGCAAACATCATACTTCAGGCTCAAACTTAACCCCCCCCCCCCCCCCCCCCCCCCACAATAAGAAAGAAAAAAAAGAGAAAAGAAAACGTCAGAGCCAAACTCAAAAAATGTACCCAGTGCTTTCTTTAAAATCGAGACAAGTACGTTAAAACAACAAAACGCACTTGTATACAGTGAATACAACTCATACATTCACCATTTAAATATCAGAAAATGCCCTGGAATTTCTGAAAAAACTTTTTTTTGTTCTTCTCATTGAATATAGATGTGATTCTCCAGTTAACCAAATACACATAGAGAGGCTGGAAATTGAATCAACTCCCTGTTAGTTTTGTAATGGGAACCCGAGTACCACACTCTTTCGTAAACAATTGTCCACGTTTATAGTACTAAAAATTAACTTTGAAAAAAACTTTGCAACTCTAAGAAATACTACAGGGAATTTCTAGAAAATCGACACTAGCAAATTTGCTCAATAAATCCTGAAAAACTTCTAGAAAATGGGGTTTCGTTGTTCTGTCATCACCAAATTCTGCTGGTGTGTAAGTTATTAGAATCATTACGGTCAGATTGTTAATCAAACAAAAGCAATAATTACGTTTATGATTTTCCTTACAGTATTGCTATAGTTATTCTTCATCCATATGCTTTTGCAGCACGGTATTGTTATCACTGCAATGATATCACCGAAACAGTCATCAGAGAAGACGAGGAAACATCAGCATATTTAGAGTTATGTTGTTTACATCCTTGTGGAGAGGTAGTTTGTCAGATGAACACTTATAAAAATCGTTCGTATTTCAATAAGAAGAGTAACCATTCCAGAAATTGCAAGCTATGTGGAGTACTGGAAGCACAGCCTATGTACTGGTTTAGGGTAGAGCATCATATCAACACTGCATACCAGTAAGAGCTCAACAAACCGACATTGCACATAAATTGAACATTTTTATCGTAATCCATTATCGCCCAAAGTATAATGTCAGTGCTATTAACTTTCACCTCGCGTCTGGCAAAGGAGAAAATAATCAGATCATTCCTAGTTTATTCCAAGACCATAGACAGAATACATAATCCGTATACATAATTTAATTTAAATTTCATCACGTGCTATCTTACTAAAGTAAGCAAAGTATTTAAAATGTGGGAACAAAAGACTGACTCACGAGTTTTTGGCGAGATCTAACGACGTAAGTATCACTCTTCTGCAGTTAAGGTCTCAGTCCGAGCTCGGTGAAATCCTGTGTTTAAGGTCAATGTTCTTTGCTGTCCTCGGTGGTTTACATCCTTGTTTGGGTCAGTGGGAGACGGAGGAGGGAGCTGTAGTCGTCCCCTATCCTCGACTGAATTGATCGTAAAGTGCAAATACAATCAGTGATGCATTTATCTGAACATGTGGAGCAATATACTGTCAAATGAGAATGGCAAAGACTATATAAGCTGTTCCCCTTGGCGCGCTCTGGTAAGTATTCTTATTTTGTTATCAGAGATAATCTGCCTTTCTCATCTACATTGTCCTGAATCTATTGATGTTCCATGGGCGAGGAGGTGGGGAAACAATTGCTCTCTGAGAGCTTGGAATAAAACCGATTATCTAACCAATGTCCTCTGAAAATCTGCTCTTCAACCTGTACTATGTTGTGTGTGTGTGTGTGTATGTGTGTCTATGTGGGGATGGGTGGGTGTTTGGATGGATATGTGTTCATTTCAGCACTGAATAGGTAGGGTTTGTTCTGGTGAAAGTATTTTCTTTCACATGAATGCTGTTAAGTTAATGAGCTGGATAGCAGACCAATAAAAACACAAAACAGAGAGGAAGAATAACAATTTGTGAGATTTGAATCATCATACAGAAAAAGCATAAATAAATAATAATGTGCATTTTTATTAAATTTGGATCATGGATCAAGCTGCCAAATAGTTGTGGAACATTAAGTGTGTGTAGAAGAGACAACCTGCTGAAAATGTAGACTGTGATTTCTTGGTCCCTGATCTGTAGACTAATGAATATCAGGGATTAACAGTAATCTCTTGCAAACACATGATTATATCGGAGCATCAAGCTTGGCTACGTGACCGACCGAGGACTTACACAGTACAGCACTTTATCTGAAAGCCATGGACTGTCCAAATCCAGAGGTGGGCTCAGGATCTGAGAAAGAGTTAGTTGCTTTTCACTCAGGCTTTTTATGCTGAGCACTAATTTCCTGGTAACTACCTCTACGTCTAAGGTTACTCATAATGGTATGGACTAGGCAGGCAAAGGAAAACATGAGAACCTTCTCAAGTACCACATGGCTCAGAGGTTTGTTTACAAACCCTCCATCTAGGTTTACTCATTCCTCCAACTCCATCTCAAATATCCAAGCCCTGTCCCAGAGTATAAATATACAAGTATGCTTCTGTATAACTCTAATACGCCTGCCTGTCATAAACAGATCATCGTAGTTTACACCAGCACTCTGTATTCAGCTCATTAACCAACCAAGCCCTTGATGAACTCAATCAGCCAGGAGAGTGCAGAGTCTGAATATATTAGATTGGCTTTAGAAACAAAGTTAAACACACTGGTTCCCAATTCCAGTCCCATACAACAAAATGTGTTACAAATGCAGCATTCACAGAACTTGTATGAGAGGAATAAAAATTACTGTTGTGCCCAAAAAGGATTTAACTCGTTTTACATTCTTTTGATCATGATAATCAAACCCTGATTTACAAAACTTCTTGCATTTACATGAGACTTTGCCCAACTCCTAAGGGGCTGAGGTTAATTCCACACTACTTACACTGTTTAATGATTCAAAAATGTGCATGTCAAAAAGTTAATCGCATATATTTGTTATTGACTGACACAGGATGTAACCTTTAATTAAAAAAGATTGATTTAATTGATGGGTGAACAGCTTAAATGGAAGCAGTCAATGTCTTTAAAGAATCCAGTTAGTTATTAGTCAGATGCAGGACAATGACAGTTAGATATATCTTACCAAATCTGGACTGTACACCACATATCAGACATATCATTATATTTTCTCTCCTTGGTACATCTTGCTACCTTGGTTGGGCAAAAAGCCATTTTATGCATACGAGGCACAACTATTAAAAATTATCATGTCTGCAGGAAACTTCAAGCTTAGCAATATAGCTAAGTATTTAAGCAACCATGCTCATACTGAGTCTGTTACACTAGAGACCGGCCTGAGGCATGAGATGGATTAACCAGAACAGAATGTATTCAATTAGAATTGATGAGAGGAACTTTGGTAGGAATAAGGATCGATTAGAACAGAAAACAAACAGGATCCAAGAGTAATGCAGTAGGATTAGGATGAGAAGTGTAGTGACGTGAGGCTCTCAGCTTCTCTCAGGTTAAGATTAATGGCTTGAGAATGGAGGCTATGAATGCAATAGAAGGTCTTGTCAATACTGGGAAGTAACAAACTTGTCCAGTTGCATAGAAGCTATACTTTTTTTTGTCATCCAGGAAGAAACAGCATAGCACTCTTCAAAAGTGCTCATTACCCCTGGTGAGTAAAAAATAAAAACATACAAATGTGAACCACTGTAAATTTATAAGGTATATGTAAATAGTTATCTTGTTGTTTGGTAACATTTCTTCCCCCAAGGAAATGTCCAGACACTTAATTATAAAATCATTTTAACTAGGTTTTCAACAGGTTTAAGAAGGGATCCCCAGCTATGAGGGGTGGAAGTAACAAAAATTAATTGATAAAAATGGAGGTGATGAAAATGCATGTGACTTGAAAAACAGAGTGGTAAAAATGGATGTTAAATGAAAAATAGAGTGATAAATTATTAAGTGACTTGATTAATTTAAAGTCAATTTGATCAAAACAGTCGTGATATGATTAAAAAAGGGCCATGTTTCATCATTTTCATTCGTCACTCATCATTCACAACACAAAATTGCTGACAAACTGATCGAGTCATGGTTGTGGTGCCTGGGAGTAGGAGATATTATGGATGAGGCTGCGTCTTAGCCCACCAGAAGACATGGATATGTGGCAGAAGGGGTGAGATCTGCAAGAGGGGAAGAACTTGCCGCCTTAATTTCAGCCTCTGAGCAGAGGCACAATGCCCTCAGCTCCCTGCATGTTGAGAGCAAAAAACTCGATCAGTTTGTCAGTGGGCGTGGTTTTTGATTGACATTTTGGGCGGAAGTAATGAAAATTGCTTGCTCTAAACAATAAACGTCAGTCGAGTTGATTATCATAGCAACACTGTTTCAAATAAAGTGTCAATCAAGTTTATCAAATCAACTGACAATTTATCACTCTATTTTTCACTTCACACACATTTTTACCTCTCCAAAGTGCTCATTAATGTAGATACAGAAAAACAAAGTCTTAAGGTTCTATCTTAGGGAATAGTTTTGTATCAGACTGTGAGATAAAAATGAGTTTCACTGAACACATCAGACTCATTTTTCAAAGATCACTTTGGAAAAAGGGAGAGATATCTCAAAAGAGTTAGGACATATGGTTGTTGACCTTTACAACTGAGAAGATGGTTCCAAAACATTAAAATAACTAAGCTATCACATTCCACCTCTAGATGAGTAATTAAGAAGGTTGAAAACACCTGTGCTAGAGAACATGTGTGTCTTTCTCTTTCCAGTAAGGGTTTGCTTCATGATATTGGAAAATGTATTTGAGTGTCTAAATTTACACTCTCCTGAAAAATGTAACTTGATTGTAGAAAAAGGTTGCTGGGTCTAAAATATCCTCATTGCTTGTAATATACTTCTATTTATAACAAAAGTAAACAAAGAGAACTGAAAAGTTATGACATTAGATTATTATGACCCAACAAGATAGAAATCGAGCCTTTTGACTGTGAAAATGCTTATATAGAAAAACCTTAAAACCTAAAACCACATGAATACATGTGCTGAATCTTTAATGTTATGAGGTCGTTTTATACCAGCATCCAGAGACATTTTAGTCACAAACAACAAAAGACAATACCCAAAGTGTTCCACAAACCCAACCAAGACACAGTTAACAGAACACAAAATTACCATTTTACACGCTTAATTCCCAGGAAATTCTCAAGGCAAAAAGCAAAAGGACTTTAGTTGGACATTACCAGGTTATGCAAAGTCAAGGCCATTTAAAATGTTATAGAGTACAAAATTAAGTTTGGTATTTGTATCATGTAATGTAATGTGAAACCTGCATGGAAAAACCTGCTCTGGAGCTGAATCTTCTCCAAAAGTACATAAGTTTCAAGAAAAATACTGTATATGTATCCGTTGTACGCAGTTTGCAACCGCCATGTCACCGTTTCTTGAAAATCCTGCAGAACTAGTATGACTCACTCTCCCATGATGTGTCATCCTTACCATACAGGCATATTCAGAACAAAAAAAATGGTTAAAACAAAGCAACAGAAAGGCGGAGAAATAAAAAGTGGTCTTAGAAATGAATCGGGTCAAGCAAAAGCATGCTGTAAGTTGTCGTGTTGGGTCCTCCTAGTGATAATTAAGAATGCCACTACGAGGGTGGTATAGGTGGCTTTAATTGTAACTTCAAGTCACTCAGCAGTACATAAACATGCCCGACTCTGAACAGTTATAATCCCCACATACCTCCCCACATAATCCCCACATACCAGCGTCCCACCCCATAACGTCACACGCACAGATCACACCACGTCTCCCTGTCCTAGAAACTATTTACTCTAAACAAGTTTACTCTAACCCCATAGGCATACTCACATATAACCATTATGCATAGTCTCGTTCTTTTTAACACTTTCCTTACCAGACTAAGGCAGAATTAACAAACTCTTAAACTCTCAATGAACTCATTGTTGAGGCATCCTATTTATGCCAAAGAATTAAAAGTCATCTTCACATCTAGTATATCATCAGGCTATACCCCCCCAGACACATTTTTTTCCTTTTTTTTCCCACCGAGTCAGGAATGAGCATTTTGAGTTCTCACAGGTTAAGTTGATTTGGTTTTGTGATAGCTCTGCCAGACCTGGTTCTGACTGCGGGAGTGTCCTGAGGCATCCCGGGAGACACAGTATAAGTGTCCCTGGAAGTGTCTGGCAAGTCCACCTCAGCAGAGCGTTCAGAGCACTTTCAGACCAGGGGAACTTTTTCATAGTTCTTAGAACTTTTGCCGGTAGTACCCCCTTTTTTCTGTGTCCTCACTGCAGGAACTGAGGACGATCATAGTTCTTAGAACACCGTTTTGAGGGACTTTTTTTAGGTCCTACTCCATGGTAAGTACTCTCCCAGCACAAGCAGAACCATGAGTGACATACAGTAATATGACAGGGCTTCCGCTAGGATTTTTTCTTGCAGGTCCAGTGTCCTGAAGAAAATTATTTTACCAGATTGGAAACTTACCGGTCACGTTTCAATAACAGTTTATGTTACAAATGCAAATATAATGTACTCCTAGGTTGACGAAAGAATGACAGCGACCTCAAATCAGTTTGACTATTTAATGAACAGTAACAGTAATGATTGAGCAAAACCTCAACATTAGAAAATGTAGGCTAATACGAAACATCTGTAACCTGTAACATCTGTATCCTGTTAAAAAAAAAAGGCTAGGCCTACATGGCATCAAATGTAGCCTATAGGCTACCAGGTAACAATTTATTTTCTCCATTTTTTCATTGCGGCAAAGTCCTCTGCTGCTGACTTGAAATTGAATGTGTCTAATGTGTCTTTGCAGCTTGCAGTTCATATAAGCCACATCACTCTCTCCTCCTCCACGCTGTTTCGATGTCAGAACACAAATCTCCTGTTTAAGCATAGCCTTCATTATAGCTATGTTTTGTTTGAGTGTTATTACCGGTCATTTTGACTGGCAAGTTTTTAATTTATTGTTTTTTTATACATTTTTACTAGGCAGAAACTGGTATGCTAATGCCATCTTTAAAAATCTGTGTAAAATGTCACTTCAGTGTTCTTGCTGGCGGTGCGAATGCAAACAGAAAAAAGCCCTTGAAGGTATGTAGTTCTTGGTGGAGCTCCCCAGTGGGTAGTTCCTCTCAATGAGTCCCAAGAACTGTTTGGTCCGAAAGCGCCTCATATAAGATCGTGTGCATATAAGAGCATGTGCAGGAGTCACAGTACCTGGAGTTTTAGTATCTGTGATCCACACTGGGTCTCCTGGTGACAGGTCAATCAGATTTCTCACTCTGTGTCTGTGGTCATAGCTGCTTGCGTCCATCCACCTCCTCTCCATCCACCTCCTCTCCTTGTAAGGGTGGTGTGCAGACGCTAGCAGCACGCAGTAGGGGTCGGTTGCTTTTTTTTTAGCAAGGTTCTGATGGGCTGGAAGGCTTGCTCAGCCTCGCCTTTGCTTTGAGGTTGTCTTGGGCTGCTTGTCACATGCTCAAATTCATACTCTGTGGCAAAGGCTGTCGTGGAAGCACTGAAAAACTGTGGCCCATTGTCAGTGACTAGTGTCCCTGGTATGCTGTGTCTTGCAAACATAGACTTATTAATAAATAAATGTGAATAAATAAACTTTAAGCTTCTGCCACGGTCTGTCGGGCAGCTTGGAGGGAATGGAAGGCTCTTTCACATGGGCACGCTACTTTAGCAATTTAGCGCTAATTTCCCAGTTAGGCTGCTTAGTCCCGGCCACCACACTGTTTGCTTGGCTCTTTCTCTGCACTTGACTACCCCCTGATGGCCCTCGTGGATTTTCTCCAACGCTCTATTACTCCTGACAGGAGAGTAACAAGCCTACTACCCCTGCACTCAGCTGTTGCCACGGCTCGGAAAGGTAAGCGTCACTAGCTGGTAGATTCGCTATCACTGAGTCCACATACATGTTTGCTTCCTCCATCAATCCATCACTTTCTGTGATGGATTCATGAGTCTTCATGAGTCTCAGTTCTTTCTATGGGTCGTACAGCTGCAGGACAGTCATCGAGGTCATCTCTCTCAGCCCGCAGTACCACTGGTTCTTCTTTAACAGTAGGTCTCTCAGAACTTTATCCTTTTCGGCTAGGTTGGGTAAGAACTTTCCTAGACCTCTCTCAAATTGGAGAAAGTGTTGTGACTGGTGAAAGCGTGCACCAGGACATCTTCCAGGTAGAAGATGCAGTGAATTTGGGGCACATACTCCATCAGTCTCTCAAAGGCAAATGCGACATTGCAGAGACCAAGGGGCATTACCCTGAACTGCCACAGACCCTAGCCAGGGCTGAACCCTGTCTTCTCTTTGTGGTTGGCAGCATGTGCCACCTACCAGTAGTCACTGCGCATGCCAGCTGCTAGTGACTCAAGCACATTGTTCATTATTGGGTGTATCATTAACAGTGTATTTCCTATACACAGCCATAGTAATAAAAAATGTAATGCAACAACTTACAGTGTAATTGTTTCTTACAGTTACCTGCCCCAAGATGAGGCAAGTCCATATCCTTTAAGGTTTAAACAATGTGAGGCTGCCCCCAGCAGGGCAAATTGAGCACATGCTTAGCAATTATTGACCTTACTAAGAGGAACTATAGAAGTCAGTCTATTTATAGTGTGCTTCCTCATACAGGCTCAGTGTGCAAAATTAATATACATGCCAAGTATAACAATAATTAAAGGCCTGACATAAATTTCTTTGCTCAAGTTTTACAGCATTTGTTACTATTTGATCAAAATGAAAAATGATATTAATAAATAAGAATAATAAGTCCTTCTTTACAAAGAGATTATAATTAAGAAAAACTTAACATATGTTTATAAGTGCACAAGAGCAAAGATTATCCTGTTATTTCTCCCTCGTATCTCCCTTTTTAGAAGAATAGTCAGTCAGTTGCTAAACTCCCAGGCTGTCTCCATTTAATAAGTAATTTACACAGGTTGGAAATCAAGGCTTTCCTGTCTGTTCTTTAGTCCTTTAATTTTGTTCGTGTTCTTTAAAAAGAATGTACATTTCTTATAATGCCTGATGACTAATCAACAATCACTTATGGCTCATGACTCAGATTAGGTTTCTCAGATTAGGTGTGTCAGTAATACACCGCCGCCTCCTGGGGAGAGGATAAACAAATGTTTCAGTAAGCAGAGAATGGATCAAAAAGGACCCCTTAGCAGGCTGATTTGGTTAGCTGGGCGTGTGCCTAGATCGTCAATGATCTGGACATTCGAGGGGACTTGAATCTGGCCTTTTTTTTTCTAAGAATCTCGTGTTAAATGTTTGGCAGTCTGAAGTGGCGAGTCGGGATCCCGAAGCACGGAGACACGGCTGTTTAAACCGACAAGGCTTTCATTTAACAGTTGCATTGTGATGGTGAATGTTTGCCAGTCATGCGTTAAAGAAAGCACGTAATAATATGAGACCATATCGGTTTATGAATAAAACATTCAAAAAACACTGCATATTCTTGGATCAACGTCCTCATTTCTCCTGAAACAGCGCGTTCACCTGCACCAAACTATAGTTACCTCTTATTTAACAACGTTCAAAAATAATTTGTTTTGTTCTTACACACGAGCCCATCGTGCAACTGTAAAGGCTCAAAACACAGAGAGATGACAAAAAATGACCAAATGACGCGTTTCGAGAAAACATCTAATCAATGTGGCTAAGTAATTGAGAGCGGGTAGTACGTCTCTCCATGACTACGCCCCTCCTTAGATACTGTTGCTAATATGGTCAATTTTCGACCGAAACATTTTGAGACTGAAGGGCAAAACGAGCTTATTCCACCGTTCAGTTTGAAACAACCTGTTATAAATTTATACTCATTCCAGTTGCAACATCCTCAGGTGGGCTCATCAAAGCCATTGCCAAATCAGGACATTTTTCCCGCTGCTCAACATAATATTACTATAACAACTGGACCGGGGGGTATTCCAGACAGTGAGTTTAGTGAATACTGTTAGTTAACTCAAAGCAAGTAGTAAACTCCTAACGGAAGAGCCCTATGGCTTTGTTTTGCTAAGAGAACGAAGCCACAGGGCTCTTCTATTAGGAGGTTTACTACTTACTGAAGACTCTTAGTTAACTCAAAGCAAGTAATAAACCTCATAACAGAAGAGCCCTATGGCTTTGTTTTGCTAGGAGAATTAACTAACTCTGAGTTTTCACTAAACCTGCTTTCTGGAACACCCCCCAGTAGTCAACTCTTTATAAGTTAACGCTAATACTGCTTTGTTGGGGGGCACCAGGTTACAGGTGGTGCTGTAATTTATGTGTACACCACCCATCCAGAGCCGAAATATAAGATTACACACATTTATCCGTTGTACCTCCACAGCACAGAGTAATTTAAGTCTCTTACATTAACATTTTCTTATGATCAACATCTAAAACAGCAGTTAATATTAAGAATATGCCCTCTTTGATAGTCTTACTGTATGGTCCCAATTTAGTACTATACTGTCGCCAGTGAGGGAATTTCCCACATGCGCAACATTTTCCATGAGCTGTACCTTTTTACTTCACGTGACGTAAAACGTCACGGGTCGACCTGCGCCTAACGCGGAAGTCGATGTAAAGTAATCATAGCTTGTTCGAAACTGGGCTAGACTGTGTATCAACTCTAAAGGCGAAACTGTCATGTGAGTCTATATTTTATGTAATTTCAGTCGGTTATTCACACATTATCGTCGAGTGGCTAAGTGGTTCTAACGATTTTCACAAAAGCAGCAGTTTTGTTAGTTCTTTGTTTACTTGTAGGAATTACTGACAAGTCGGGTGGCTATTTTGATCTCTTCCTGGTATGATGAAGCAAACGGTAAATGAGAGCAGCGATGTTTCTCTTGTCAAACATTGTTTATTCCAGAACATGGGCAGTTATAATAACTTCAGTTTTGATATTTGTCTTCTTATGTTGCAAGGTGTATGTCATAAGTTATTAGAACATATTAGCTCATGATGTTAGCTATGCTAGTTAGCACAGTGTGGTGTAACGCTAGCTGTTTTTGTGGTTAGATCTTTCTGCCACCACATAGCTCTGTGTGAGTTGATTATAATGTAGTGTGTTAACGCAAGCTTCAAAGACTGGACAATGTAGACCAAACAAACAGTTCTGAGTCAGGCTTCAGCACATGTTAGTAAAGTACGTCGTTTATCTCTTATGTTTTCAGGAGAGTGGCGAACGAGCTAGCTGGTTTGTGAGCGACCAAAGCATGAAGAATAATTTTGTTTTTTGTTTTTTTGTTTGCTTAAAGTCTGTTTGGAGAAGAAATTAAGGAAAGGAATATCCTTAATCTTTAATTTGAAAATACGTCTCTTAACAGAGTTTGTGTTGTAACACCGTGTAACGTCTGGAGATCATTTGTTTTGGTATCAGTTAGGTTGTGAACCGAGTAACCGAGGTTGGGTACTTCTCTTTGTTTCGCTTTTCTGAGAGCCAGTGACATCATGTTCTTGTCTATGACTTGGCAACAATTGAAAGGAGTAGATGGGTGTTGATTACAGCGGGTGTTTTTTTGACTCATTAATTTGTTGAAGCTCAGGTGAGATGGTAGTGCAGCAACAAATATGTTACGTATTTGAAACTAGGTATCTTTTGGTGAACGTGTCTATATATGGCCTCCCTCTGATCACTTTGACGTTTTTGTTCTTAAACACCCTAGAGGATGACAGATTCTGAACTTTATCAATATTTTTTAGCTAATTACTAGCTAAGACAGCAGGATTCTTAAATGTTTCTCAATGATTTTTTTGCAGCTCTCATACTTTCTATAGTTTTCACATGCCAAATGTCGCTTCTGATTGCTCTTATTCTTTGTTTACAGTGAGCTGTCCATCATGCTTGGTGGTGGATTTAAAGCAGAAAGACTCCGTGTCAATCTAAGACTAGTTATAAACCGCCTCAAACTCCTGGAGAAGAAGAAAAGTGAGTTTATTATTTAAGGATTTAAGTTATTTGTAAATTTGAAAACTTGTCAACAAGATTTCACGTATCGTTTTATTGTCAATGACATTTCTTGTTGCTGTTTCTCTTTTTCCTTGATCAACTGTAGCTGAATTAGCCCAGAAGGCACGAAAGGAGATTGCAGACTACCTCTCGGCTGGTAAAGATGAGCGTGCACGGATTCGAGTGGAGCACATCATCAGAGAAGACTACCTGGTGGAGGCCATGGAGATCCTGGAGTTGTACTGTGATCTGCTGCTGACTCGATTTGGTCTCATTCAGTCTATGAAGTGAGTCAGGCAGACAGTCTGGCTTCTTTCAAGAGCTGCATTCTGTTTTCACATAAGTTATTTGCTCATTTAAATCCTGCATTTATGCTCATACCTCACTCTCCCTCAGAGAGCTGGACCCAGGTCTTCAGGAAGCTGTATCCACTTTGATCTGGGCTGCCCCTCGACTGCAGTCAGAAGTTTCAGAGCTCAAGATTGTAAGTAGATTATTTTGTTTCTAACTCAAGATAGTGCCTTATCTCCAAATGTCTCTCTATTCTAACGTAAATTCTAAAACGATAGAGCTGTAGATAGTGAGGAGACCTCCACACATTTCTGTATCCTAATACAAATTCCTTTGGTCTGTTTTGACATTTGGGCCCTGCTCTTTATTTCATCCTTTTTTATAGGTGTCTGATCAGCTTTGTGCCAAATACAGCAAGGAGTATGGGAAGCTTTGTAGGACTAACCAGATTGGAACAGTCAATGACAGGGTAAGATTTTCTCTTTGTTCAGTGTAGCTGTTTGTGCACATGTGTCAACCGTTGTGTCTTTGTGCATAACATGTGTTTCCCTTTTGCTCCATAGCTCATGCACAAACTGAGTGTGGAGGCCCCGCCAAAGATCTTGGTGGAGCGCTACCTCATTGAGATAGCCAAGAACTACAATGTTCCGTATGAGCCTGATGCCATGGTTCGGGTAAGGTGATGGTTTTGCCAACCCTCTGTGAGATTTCCTGTGTGGGGTCTGCCTTTGCCCTCCTGTCTTCTCACATGACATTTTGAACCTCCTACAGCCAGAAGTGTGTCCCGGCGAAGAGGCTGACCTCATAGACGTGGACAGTGACTTTAAGAAGCCAGGTGGTGGTGGTGGAGGAGGAGGTGGAGGCTTCACTGCTCCCCCTGCTGCCATGCCAATGCCTATGCCAATGCCCATGCCTACTGCCTTTAACTACCCACCTCCCAAAGGAGCTGTAAGATATCACACCTCTTTTACTTCTTTGGTTTTATATGACACCTCCATTGTCAGAGTCCCCTTTGCCCTCTGACATTAAGTATTTGTTGTGTTTATGTGATTTTAACCTGTGATATAACTGGTTGATTGATCTCTTTTTTTTTCTTTTAATCTCAACAAGGAACCGTTCAATGGTCCGGTTGGTACTTATGATGGCTTTAGCAACTTCCAGCCTCCAATGAGGGGAGGGCAGCCACCCCAGCTTCCCAGCTGCCCCCCAACATACGAGTCTGTAAGTGCAAGTACACTTTGCCCCACCCCATTCGTCCAGACAGAAGGGGGCAACCTGCTCACCGTTCAGGGAAGACCAGTTTACTATAGTATACCTGTGCTTTTGCTTGGCTCTTTGGCACTAAAACTGAGGGAGACCTTTGTCCCGACAGAGGGAATAGGCATGGGCCAAAGACTTTTAAAGCCTGAATTTTAGACCTACTACAACAGGCTTGGGTCAAATACAAATAGTATTTGAATGTTTGAGGAAAATACATTTAAACATTTATAGGTCTAATAAGCCGAATGTAGACAGTAAGTGACTCTGTGATCCTGTGCTCCTCAAACACATCAAATGCATATTTGATCTGAACCATTCATCACAATCTTCCTCATCCTAAAGAGGATGCTTTTCAGCCATTCTCAGGGCCTAACCAATGCACCAGTTGTGGGCTTCATTCTTTCTTCAGGCAATGTATCTTTGTTCAAATGAAGATAACCGCATGAGTTCACAACAGTTTTTTTTTTTGTCTAGTCAAGCACGCACCTATCCAGCCTAACAGGTCCTCTCTGGAATGTCATTTCCATTTTTACTCTTTCTCGCTATACACTAACACCTGCACTGCCTAGAAATGTCAAATTCATTTCTTTTTTGATGTGTGCATGAGCTGTGTTAGTTCATTGACAATAGCATGTTTAGCTAGGTAAAGACAGGCTAACATGTTCTTCTCATGTCCTTCCCAAAGATTGATGAGTTGTCTGTCAAACCTTCTGACCCGCCACAGGTTATTCCTGGACCAAACCCAGGTGAGCTATTGTGTTATAAAAATAGAGTGTTAGACCTCATATTTTCTTCCTTCCCTTTTGGCTGCGCCACTATGTGAATCATTCCTCAGAGATCTCTTTAAAATCCTGTCCTCACAGGCCCTGGTCCCTCCTCTCAGATCTATGATAATTCAGCTCTTCCAGAGCTCCCCTCTGTTCCCGACACACTCCCTGCTTCATCATTTGGAGGGAACACCAACGCCTCAGACGACATTGACTTTGATGACCTATCACGGCGCTTTGAAGAGCTGAAGAAGAAGACCTAATCTCCCAGTTTCTCAATTTACACATGCCACCACCCTGACAGAGAATGAAAAGAAAACCCTGGTCAAGTTTTGATACAAACCTTCTTCTGCAGCTCAGAATACTTTACCATATTCTCATTACTCTTATATAATCTAATTTTACCTCGTTCAGACACAGACTGGTGTCTTTCTTGCATCTTTCTGGTGGAGGTTGATTGACTGTTTTATTTCTAAGATGCAGAATGAAGGACCAGACTGAAAGCGATCAGTTGTGGAGTACAATTAATGAAGTTTATATACAGTTATAGACTTTACACAAAAAAATATTGATCATTGAAATGTAAGCATATGGGAGACTTTTTTCAATGAGCACTTTGCATACAAGGCCTTTTGGATCTAAACAAACTTTGTCATGTGTAATATAGTTTAGCCAATGCAGCACACTTAACCACCCTTTGATTTTATGGATGAGATGTTGGGTTTAAAAATAGAGTGAATTTTCACAGTAGGTGTACACAGAGCTGAAGTGGAAAAAAATAGTCACCAAAAATGTTAGCTGAAGATAACAACATGTTGAGTGAGGTGGCAGTCTCTCTCTCTCTTTTTTCCTCAATACAGAAGACCGGTAAAACCTGTTGTGTGTCAGCCTTTGAGCACAGTATAGTGATGAGAACTTGTCCAACCTCTTTTGTGGCCCGTACACCATGATAAACACTGTGGTTTTCAGTGTGTGTTGTCTCCAGGGTTAGGTCAATCCTTGATTATATGATTGTCTTAAGATGTGGTGATGGCTGATGGATATGGTAACATGACTGGTTAAAAAAGGTAGAATATGTATTTGACATCAGCAGGGGATTTATCATTATTTTCTTTTTCCTTTGACAAACTGACTGCTTTGGAAGTTAATTTGTACACCCCATTTGTAGTAGCCAGTGCACTGTATTATATGATGCTTCCTGAGCTTGGGAAGCGTGATCTAATAGGTCGTGAGACTTGGTTGCACAAAGCCTACCAAGTTACAAACATTCTGCTTTCTTAATTCAGCTCTATAGCAGAATTCTAATTTGAGCAGAAAAGATGGCTTGGTTGTCTTTTTCTGTGTAATTCACACTCCTTTGATATGTGTTGTGTGTGTGCACACGCGCATCTGCGTATGCCACGTGGGGTTTGCCTTAGCCGTTATTTCTCTTAAGTCATTGGCCTTCCTATTTTACTGCTCTGTCAGATTACCCTATCAGGTGGTGTGGGAAATGTGGCAAACTTAAAAATATTTAGACAAAAAATCTGTTGAAGCTTTCAAACAATTTTTATTTGTGTATTTATTTTTCTTCCAGTAGAGTTAAACAGTTGTTTTGGTGCATAAGTTGATGTAAACTGGATCTCCACCACTGTTCTGTATTTGTTATTTGTGACTGGTAAATAGTTGCCTCACTGTCTCTTTTTCAATCCATCTGTCCAAATGTCCCTCTAAAAACAAGAACACTATTGTACAGCAGACCTGCTTCACTGCTTCTGAAATTAGCTTATGGAACTCTAAATGCCATTTAGGAATGTTTGATACTGATTTTAATCTGCATAGGAAGCATATCTAATACATAAAATATGGTATATTTACTCAATACTTCTGTCCTCTATTGCTAAATAATGATTTAATAAAGGACTGATTTCTAGCAATGTGTTGGGACCATTCTTGGATTGTTGAAATTAGACATCACTTAAATAGATGTTTCACTTAAATAATTACATTTAATTTTAGAAGACTGCTCGGTAGTTCAATAATTAATATTATTGAGAAATTTATATTAAATCTGTATACGTAGAGGGTTTGTTTTCTATATGTTTTGGCTAATTACTAAGAAGAACCACTAGAGGGCTGTGTAACACAAAACAGTTGAGAAGTTGACATAGCCAACCATAACTGCAAACTGAGATAAGTTCTATTTTTTATGTTCCCTCCAGATTATGTATTTGTAGCAAATTACAACAGTATTTCAGGAAGCAACACAAACATGACAGGCAAACTATAAACACACGAAACAAACAGAGCCAGGAGTACAGTTACTCTAAAAGACCTTTACCAAATGTTCTGGAGAGCTGGAGAGCTTTTCTGTTGATAGCACAAATAGTAGTCTCAACACAGAATAAAGGCTCAGCATCGCTTTATGACATTTTATGAATATCAAATTTCGCACAAATTGTAATTAATAATACTACTTTACTTGAACCATGCCAATATTATTGAGCCCAACGAGAAGTCCATCCAAGTCACCATGAACAAAACGGACTGCCCAGACTCAGGTGCTTACTAATATACCCACGGTTTCACAGCATTTCTGTGCACATGCTGTGATCCCTGTAGCTCTGCTCCATGGATTTCACAGAACACAGCTAATGACCTTCCTGTTCTCTCAAAGAGGGACATGTGTGTGGTAGGAACTGCCCAAACCACACCTGTTATTTCAAAGAATCTGAAACTTGCCTTCCAATGAAAGCTAATCCTAAAACAAGCTCACCTGGTAAACAGGTTCAGAATATAGAAAACAGAGCAGAGTTTGCAAGGTCCTGAATGCTCCCAAACCTACAAATGTGTTTGCACCCCAAAGAACCATGTTATTATCCCCAGTGACCTTTGTTGGAATAGTGAAACATTGGATAGGTGTTCCAGACATACCTTATACAGAGTTGCTTTTCCATTATTTGTCTATCCCGACAGCAATTCTCAGGGACTGAAACAACACCTCTAGTGCATTTTTCCTCTGTCTCATGATAGTTTAATGACGGTTCAGGCTACATCAAAATCAATGAAAGCACCTCAAAAATATCTTCTCATCTCTGCTATCCAGCAGACCTTATGTGACAGGTACTCATAAGGGACTATTGATGCTGAGCATAAAAGACTGAGAAAGTCAAATGACTAAACCCTGTGTCTCCCATTCAAACCAGCTAAAACAACACACTAAGCCACTGCGACTACAGGGAAGGTTATGTTAGTGATGCCCATCTCTCAGGCAGGGTTTTCTGAGAAATCATTGCAGTTAAGTGCTCAGAAGTGATCTGACTGATGAAACTCTTACTTGTTGATGCTCTGAGCCCATCAGGTTTTTTAATATGACTGGGTTAAATAGTATGTATGCTGGTCAGTCTCACCTGACCAACTCATTTCTAATCTAATCTACACAACCCCCACCTCCTGGGGCAGGACCCACTTTGTCTCAAAGTAAGAGTTTATAGAGGAGTGATAGAAGCAGACAGAGCAGAAAGCTATGACTGCCTGGTGATACATCCAGTGCAAAGTAGTTCCCAGTAGGAGAGTTAGGGGTGGGGGTGGAGGTGGGGGTTGGGGGGTGGAAGTGAGAGCATGGGAGGCAGTGACACAGAAATCCAGTCTTTGTGCAGGAAGGTGGGGTCTGTACCCCCCGCTGTCAGGTTTTATTCTTTGAGTCTTCTTGAAAAGGTCCTCTACTGTCTCGCACGCTTAAATACGCTTTCACTGATGTGTAATTTACTGTTTTAAACTATTTCACGTCTCATTAGCTTTGAGTGATAAAAGACCTGAAGCTACAATGGGGGAGCACAAGAGTGGATCGATTTAAAGTTTTTTGATAAGGTTTTTTCCCTCCCAAGCGCCATACTCTCTTCTGCCATCTGTCTCTGTGTCATTAACCATGTGTCCTGGGCGCAGCTACATCAGTAGAGAAGGTGAAAATACACATATTTAAATCCTAGGTATTAGGATAGAAGGCCCAGAGTGTTACATAAATCACTTTGACTCATGTCTTGTGGAGTATTACATAATGTTTTAAACTTCACAACCAAATGCTAATATGAAGTAAAGCTAATATCAAAGTAAAAATGACTGATGTCTGCCTGTAAAATATACACCATATGTTGACATCCTGAGGGATTACTCCATATGCCTTTTGACTGAACTCTGCTAATAATCAGCTGGCAGGTCTTTTGCATACAGTCAAATCAAGTCTTTGTTGAGAGCTGTAGACTCCTTCACATCAGTACCAATTTTATAAAACCACACTTTTGAGTTAAAAAAAAGGTCCTGAACTGTAACTGTTCATATGAATCTGCACCAAGACTTCATACAATAAAAAAAGAATCATAACTAAAATCACCATAGTTCAAGCACATGGATACCAGTTGGATGCCAGTTCAATCTTCTTAGCTGTCTCTAAAGTCCTCAACAATTCATATTTTCCCGACAAATAAGGTTTGTCTCTATCACGCTGGTTGCTGGTTTTGTTAGATGTACCAAATGTGTTTGTTCTTGGCTGTTATGTTAAAAGTTTAAAAGTAAAAATATTGGGATAGTCAGAAACTCCTGTTCTCATGAGACTACCATTAAAATTAAACCCTGTATAGCTCTTAATCACAGAACATTTGACAATTACCTTTTAATAATACACCAGGCAAGGCATAACAGAAAAACTGCTAGTTATAACAGGGTTCAGAAATTTATATCTCACAGACTTCTAGCTTGTATTGTGCCCTGGGCAACCCCCCCACTTCAGCGCCCCTAGCCAACAACAACAAAAAAAGCACCACTCTGCACTAACTGTAATCTTTATTCAGACTTTTGGAACAACACAAATAAATAATCATAACATTTATATTTGTATAAATATGAATATATATTTATACAAAATTTTCTTAATTCTGGCAGCTAAATGCACCATTTCCCGCAGTTTGAGACAGAAACGGGAAGGCAGTGGTGTTACCAGGAGATCATAGCAGATGTTACATTACAACTTTGCAACTTCTAAGTTGACGCAATCAAAACTGTCAAAACACAGAGGCCACAGCTGGAAAGCTGGAGCCTTCAGCTGGACAGCACCATGGAGACAGGAACGTATTTTCAGTGTCTAGGGTAGCCTACTTCAGATGGAATTACAAAGAAATTGTGCTTTACAATCAAGTAATCTCAGCTGGTCATTCCGATTTCCCAAATCTACAAAATACTTTGCACAGCCAGTGTACATTTTGCCCTTCCTCTTAAAAATAATCACGTTACGTACCTTGCGATCGAGACATAAAATTGGCTGGCGGTACGGAATGACATCATAACCGGGAGTCAAACATTAATCCTAAAATAATATGGATTGGGCTGGCTATGGGCTGCCTTGCTTATGAGCAAGAACGTGTTTCTGCTCATTCTAGTCCAGAGTTTACATGGATCAGCTAAAGAAAGACAAGTGACCCCCCCCTCTTACCTTATACACCACATCTGAGATTTTCCTCAATACTTGGCATGGCTCCTCCTAGGCACTATCAAGCTTGGGACAGCGTCCTTTTTTGCAACTAGGGTTGAAGACCCACACCCTTTCACCCTCTTGGAACTCTCACCCCTTACCATATGCGTCGTATGCTTTCTTCTGATGAAATCCAGCACAGGCTTAGGCTGTCTCAGGCCACTACATGCACAGCGTCCACGCGATCCTGCAACCGATGGACGTAGTCCAGTCCTGGGGCTCCTAATGTTGTGGTCTCTGGTGGTCATCCAAAAACAAGATCTACAGGCATCCATAACTCCCTCCCCAATGTAAGCTCTGCTGGGGTGCACGCAGTGGACTCCTGCACTGCAGACCGATAGGCAAAGAGAACGAGAGGCAGGTGTTGGTCCCAGTCCTGCTGGTCATCAGAGGTTAAGATCGCCAGTTGGGTGGCTAGGGTCCAATTAAACCTCTCGACCAACCCATCACTTTGAGGTTGGAGAGGTGTGGTTCTGGTCTTCCTGATGCCCAGCTACTCACAGAGCTCAGTGAAGACGTAATGATTTCCCCCCTCTGACAGTGGACAGGGCCCCAGCACATCCACTCCAACTCTCTCCATAGGGGCACCAACCTGGTACCTCTGCAGAGGCACATGCAATTGTCCAGCTGATCCCTTCTTGGCCACACATTCGTCACATTGGCGGCAAAAGGTTTCTACATCTCTGTGGTGTCGCCCCTGATAGAACTTACCCTGTAGCCTCCGTAAGGTCTTCTAGACGCCAAAGTGGCCTGGTCCAGGGGCCCCATGCACTGACCTCATCACCCTCTCTTGCAGGGACTTAGGCACCACCAACTGCCAGATAACCCGCTCGCCGGGCGCATGCCAGGCCCGGTACAGCACTCCTTCATGGAGGTTAGGGAATCCCACTGCCCTAGCAGTGCTGTAGTGGCTGGGGACACTGGTGCACTCTCCTCCTATCCGGGCCTCACCCCTCCCCGTTTCCACCTCATCACTGGCCCCAGGTCTGGGTCTGTCTCCTGGAGCTCTCGCAGTTCATCCATTGACATTTCATCCAGTGGCCTTGGTGTGTGCTGGGCTTTCACCCAAGCCACCAGCCCTCTGTGTTCTTCCCTCTCCTCCAGCCTCGAGCACTGTCGGCAGGCCCCTTCTGCACAGGGTCAGTGTGAGAGCACATCTGCATTGCTATGTAGCAGTCCTGCTCTATGTTCAACATGGAAGTCATACCCCTGCAGAATCTCGATCCACCAGACTACTTGCCCCTCTGGTTCCTTGAAACTGAGTAGCCAGCGGAGGGCAGCATGGTCAGTCCTCAGTAGGAAGCGGCAGACATTCAGCTAAGGATGGAAATGTCAGACAGCCAGCACCACAGCCAGCAGCTCACGTCTGGGTACACAGTAGTTTCGTTCTGCTGAGCTCAGAGACTTACTGTAGGAAGCAATCCCATGTTCCCCATCCGTCTGCTGCAACAGGACTGCACCAACTCTGTTTTCACTGGCAGCTGTGTCCAAAATGAAAGGCCGGCTGGGCTTAGGTAGGGACAGAATGGGCACATTTATCAAGGCTTGTCGGAATGCGAAGAATGCCTGCTCACAGTCTGTGTCCGACTGAAACTCTTGCCCTCTCTCCATCAGACTATGGCCTGGCCACATCAGCAAAGGAACAGATGAATCAGCGGTAGTAGCAAGGCCAAGAAACCCCTGAACCTCCTTTTTGCGACTGGGAATGGGCCGCTCTTGCACTGCTCTGACTTTGTCAGGATCTGTCGAGACTCCTTGGGGCCCCACTACGTGTCCCAGGAAGCATATCTCTTTTCGCAGCAGAGGGCATTTCCTGGGATTAAGGCGGAGATTTGCCATCTTGAGGCACTCAAACACTCTACGGAGGTTGTCCAGTGCAGAAGTGAAGTCAGCAGCATGAACCAAAACATCATCCAGATAGATCACGCAGGCAGAGCGTGGTAGGGGGGCTCAAGACTTTCTCCATGAGGCGTTCAAATGGCATGACGGAATTGCCACAAGCCCAAGCCAATGGAAAATGCTGTTTTGGATAACACTCTAGGCCTCACCAAACTGATATCTGATCCAGTGTCCACTAGAGCCCTGCAGTGCACCCCTGGAAGACAGCACATCACTCGTAGGGTGCCTCCATGGCTCAGTCTTACTGGTTCTTCCAGGGACCCGTTGTCGTTTCCTGGTACTGACCCTGGAAGAGGGCGGTTGCCTATGCACTGTCATCACAGCTGTCCAAGCTCCCCACAGGCCCAGCACCGCTTTGGATCCCTTGTGTGTGCTGCACTCACTACAGGGTTGCCCTCTGGTATCTTGGCTGCTGCTCTCACCACAGGATGACACATGGTTGGCTCAGCCCCATCCATCAAGATGGCCTCTATCTCGGCTGCTTGGTGCAATGCTTCTTCTAGTGTTGCCAGATGGGTTAGGCGCACCTGCTGCCACGGTTGACCTGGCCTTAGACCTCTCATGAAGGCATCCAAGGCTAGGCTCTGGACCAATGCAGGAAATAACTCAGGGTAGGCCCGGCTGGCTAGGCACAAGACATCCAGCACACCTAATTTTTCTTTATCCTGTCAGCTGCGTCAGTGAAACTGGCCCCTAAAGCCAAGAACAGATACAGGTTTGCCAAACCGCCGTTATAGCACTGCCACCATCTCAGCATAAGAGACTTCTCCTGGGTGGCTAATGTCCAGCAAGGCTTGGTGAGCCAGCCCCTCCAGTGCTGTTGCTAAGCTAGCTGCTCTCTGAGAATCAGTCCATTTTGCAGCAGCTGCAAGATTAAACTGAAAAAGGTATGCCTCCCAGCTACTAGTACCATAATACCGCCCCAGTTTTGGAACTGTTGTTGTTGGCTGTTCAGGATACCTCTGGCTGGGCTTCACTGTGTGGTCTGGTGGCCGCATCAGGCATGAGTGAACGTGCTTCATGTTGTTAATCTGCTGCTGTAGGCGCTAAACATCTCCACTTGGTGCTAGAGTGCCGAGTCCCCCTGGCCACTAGCACGCGCTGCCTTCCTCCATCCCTCACTGCTTCCAGCGCCTCTGTCACCTCCACTTTCCTTGCCAGCTCCCTGCAGTGGCATAGTTTCAGCTTCTGGTGCTTTTTCAGCTTCTCGTACTTCTGAGTGGGAGACTTTCCCAGGCAGTGGGCTACCTATCTTACAAACTAGAATCAGGGCGCCCACTCTGACTAGGTTAACTGACCGACACAGTGACATGATATCATTGATGTGACATGCAAATGAGCGATAGAAAGCAGATCGCGCAAATGTCACCATTCCGAATTTTTTTGTGCGAGCACTCCGTGTCACCCCCGGCAAGATGCCACCCTTGTCGCCCATGCCTAAATCCACCTCTGCACAGACTGCAAATATTTCTCTGGAATAACTCATTTTAGACAGTATTCACTCTACTCATAATATTGCTATTTCATTCTCTCTCCCATGTACATATGCTGTAGTACCATTTGTGTTGTCTATGATTGGGCTGAAGTGCTGATAGGAACTTCAGCCCATTTTAAGGTGTTTTACTTAGTTTTGATTCTTGACATTATCCTTGACCTCTGCAGACTGAACAATTCATAACCATCTAAATGGTTCATAATCATCTGAATACCATTAATATTTAAAAGGGGTTTAAAAAGAACAAGTGACAAGTGAAATGTTATACAGATTCCTCTAGAAACATTAAAACCATTCAGATTACACAGCTAATTAGTTAAGACATGAAATACTCAAATATGACAGTCATGAATAAATCTATTCAAAGCAGGGTTCTAAAAAGTGATTGGGATGAAGATTTCCTGCAATAAAAATATGGTTAAAAATTGAAAAAAAATTGATTAAACTAACTGTTTTTTTAATGAGGAGGCCAGTAGCTTTTGCTGGATAAAAAAAGCAAAAGACAATAGAAAGAATGAGTAAACATGAAGATTTCCAATGCTGGCTATGCAGCAAACCTCCATGGCCCAGAAAACAATCTCCCTTGCCAGCTAACCCTGAAACACTTTTTGTACAAACAGCTAAAAAATTCATACACTACAGTGCTCAACCCAACCTGTAACACAATAAAGATAGAGAACTAAGCAATCCTCTTAGTTCTGCAATAAAGTTTTAAATAGAACTAAATAGGGCATTAAGTAATCCAAGTCAACATCATGCTTTTCTGTATTTCTGTGGAGTATCTTTTTCATTATTCCATGATTATTCCATTATTCCTGTTAGTCCATGGTAAATGTAATACTTCAAGCTGACTGAATTGAACTAACTCTCAGAGCAACAAACATCAAAGGAAAGTAACGTTTGCAGGAGAGCAGCTGACACATCTGTGAACAGTCTAACTCTGGCCAAACTCCCATTACAAGGTATTAAAAGATCATATTCCTCCAGCATCAAAAAGATTAAAATTCATGGATAATCAACATGATTAGCTATGAATGGTGTGTGGGGAACAGCTTTGCTTGTTAGAGCACTACAACACATATATGGTACCCTTTGTTGAAGATTTACCACCATTCTGTCAAAAGAAACTATTTAACCAGGTTTACCTCCTTAGCACACTACTCCAAACCATGGTGTTATTAAAATTGTTGGCCTGGGCAACCAACAACTGTACTGAGATTTCAGGGAGTGAGATCATAGCTTTAGTTAACACAGTCACATGACCAAAATTGACTTTCAGTACTCAAAGAATTTATTACTGTCATAAACAATGACACCTGTGATGTTTTATTAAAAGCATAAATAAGGCAAAAGCTCACACGTCTTAGCAAACTGAAAAACTATAATGTATTTACTCAGCAGAGGACATAAGCACATGTACAACCTTTATGAATTTTGCACAAAGGCTGAAATAGCAAGCATATTATTTCCTACATTATGAGTTTGTAAATTCATGAGACAGTTAGGAATGGAAATGAAGGTTAAGTAGACAGCATATCACAACGTAAAGCTATACACCACAGCCAGCATGTCTGTCTTGACTGCAGTCAGTATATGTCTTTCCCAGAGTACAGTTTACATTTCTCCCGTTGTCCTGCAAAACAATAAGAACAAAATGCTTTTAGCACTCTTACTCATGTGTTGGGGCAGTGTCCTCAGTAAAAGTATCTGAGAAAGTATCTGTTAATCATATTAGAATGTGAGTGGAAAAAAAGTGTTTGTAGAAGCTATGACAAAGTTTCTTACTAAGATGGCCCTGACCCTGAAATGCGGTATATCACAGATAGGACCCTTATGCCCCACAAAATATGCTAAACCAGTTTGTGGTTTTGTGGGGGCTGCTCAGCATACAATGGTTAGAACAGCTGGTCCTATATCCGTGAACCAGTGAACAGTGATTATAAAAATAATTTCAATCTGTAGCACATAGAGACTTTCTCATAGACAGTGTTGCTGGCTCAGAGTAAAAAAAAGTGATGAAAGGAAAAAATACAAAATTAGCCATGCTATTACCTGCCAGCAGTAGCTCCACCTCCTCACTCTCCTCGACTGCCACTGGTCTCAGGATGAGAGCAAAGAAGATGGCCACACCGATCACCTGTCAATCAAGCAAATGCCAACAGTTAAACTATGTCATATAACAATACAGTCCATAAGCTGTCATGATTGTATGTTATCATTCAGAGGACCACAGAGCCAGAACACAAAAAGGTGACCTCTGATTAAATTTTACAAGGACATGGCCAAGCACTGTACATAAAATATATTGCATGATGTTAAATTCAGGGTATGGAAGACTTTTACATAATTAACAACTGCATGATCTCACACCATTTTGCCACGCACCTTAAGGGGCTGAAGGACAAAGATACTCTGGAAGAGTGAGAGGATGAGGGATATCACCCACTGAGTAGAGGACTCTTTCCCATAGTAAAAGCCATAGAGCAGTGTGAAGAAGGTGGAGATTGCACTGATGGAGAGAAGTAGGAACCAGCCCACAAAAACAAACCACCAAGGTAACCAAAAGCGTGACTTCTTCTTCTTCTTCTCAGAAACGGGAGTGTAACTATGGCAACAAAACAGAGAGTAGGTTAATCAAATTTTTGCTGCCAGGAAGGCATTTATGAGAATGCGACATTACAATCATTTGTTTGTCTCAGTCTAATTCTATGCAAAAATATGTACTTGCAAATTGCCTGTCTGCTAATGTCAAGAATGCTAATGATGTGTACCAAATCCCACTGATTGTAAACTGGGAAAGAGAGTGAGGGATAGATCAAACAGCTCGAATAATAAACTGAAAAGAAAGATAAGAGGAAAGTGGAGATGACAGAGGGACAGAGCAGAAGTGTGATCAAATGAATACCTAATTTGAGAGACAGGCACAAAAGGTAAGAGGGGAGAAATACACACACACAAATCCAGACTTGTCATGATGAGACAGGAGAGGGGGGGGGGGGGGGGGGGGGGGGTCAGTTGTGTGAGGGCACGTGAGTGCCTTTAACATGCTTTAGATGAGAGACTATGGTTTAAAGCTTTAAACAATCTGCTTTTAAAGAACTGTCATTCGCAGAAGACCAGAGTGGATTGGCCTGACCTCTGAATGACGTGACTGGCGGACACCATCTCTGCTTGCTTCAGCAACAGAGCCACAGTGTTCTTGACATGGCAGAACTCCTCAAAACTGGGAAAATCCTTCTGCCCCACCTGCTCCAGTTGCAGAGACAGATGGCCGAGGCAGTAGAACACAAACCGGCTGCAGTAAACCCAGTGAGGGTCAATATCACTTTCCCCTGATGAATCAACAAAAACAGTAGGCTTGGACCGCATTCTTATAGCCAAGAAACAAAATTAATTTACACCCTTATTCCCACTGACACTGTACTGTCACAACTGTACCTCAATATTGTTAACAGATTCAGAAGAAGCATTAAATGCTCTTTTGTAATTTTCCATACTGACTTTAAAATGTCAAATTTTTACACTGACAACAAAGTGCAGAGGACTAATGCACTGATGGCTGATGAATATCAATAATTTATGCAAAATATCTTATTGAAACATCATCTGAAACACATTGCTTCTGTTGGTGACTGGGCTGCAGAACCTTGCATAAGATGAAGGAGTCCATGCACTCGTTCTAGAGCATAAGGCAGACCATAAATATCCAGATTATTCTCCAAAGGTATGACCTGGTTCTTTGGGTTTCTGGTTAGAAGGTTCACCATCTCTTGTGTGTCCTACGGGCAAAATACATCATTTTATTGCACGTCCTTAATAGAGTAATGGTTAGAAAAACAGGAATTAATAGCCACTTGTAGTGTTTCAGAAATATGCCAATTGTTTTCTTCAGGTCCAATCTACACCACATAGTTAAAGTTTGATCTTTTTTTGGAACAGCGTTACCTTAATAATTTTCTTCAAAATCGCTAAAACATTTTGTAGATGTTGCCACCCAGTCAAACTGCAGCAGCTGTTAAATATAGAGGAGAACCTGGAGTATTGTTTTCATGTTAGCAGCTGGAGGCTTGTAGTCTGAGATTTCATGTTGCTCTTTGAGTGGAGGGAGTTTGGGTTTGATGCTTCGGAATATTGTGATGATAAGGATGTTTATGGGGAACATGAGCAAACCACTCTCCACCCCAACCATGATCTCCTGCCAAGTCAGCTGGAAAGAACCTGTGGCACCATCAAGATCTGCATCACTACACATGCAACTTCCTGTGGCAGAACTGAAAACATGCATGATACTTTCTAAAACACTGACAGGGTTCACTTTGCATTTCCCACTGTGGATTCAAACCGCATAGAGGTATTCTGTGAAAGTGGTGATAAACAGATGCCTTACTCATTAAAGGCATTGGTAATGACTGCAGCTGAACCCTCTTACCTATCTTAAGGATGACAGGGGAGCTCTGATCAATTGGAAGATTCCAGAACATGATGTTTATGGCCATAGTGCACAGCAGAAGACACATGCAGCATGACACTCTCTGAACACGGGTGAAGGGGCTGCGGCGTGGCGGGTCAAACACAGAAACCCAAATATGTTCATCCCTGAACCCAGTAAATGTCCGAGTCTGAAAAATATCACTGTGGGAAAAGAGTGTGTAGATCAGGTCGAAACTCTTTACTGACAGAAACAACAAATGCTGCTGAGCAGTGGTGATCATAGAGTGATTAAAAATAGAGTGATTAAAAATAAATTCAGAATAAACCAGAATTGCAGTTTAATACAAGAGTGCAGACTTCATCATTATTATTTAACATTACTGAATGAGATTTGTTCCACTCATTCAAGTGAAGCAGTTACCTAAAACTGGCAATTTCATTTTTCTTGGCAGGGTTGAAGGTCCTTTTGATCATCTGGTTGCTATTGGTAGCACATAACCATGTAGAACACAAGAAGTGCCAAACCTTCCTTGTCTGTAGGTCCTGAATCGTTAGTCTGCTCAAGTACCTGGTGGAATGCATCAAGCTGTCACACAAGTCCGACTACAAGAAATTATTAATGAAACACAGCTGTGTCTAAAAACAAAACCAAAAAAAAATGTGTGCCTAACTCTCTCTGGTGTCTGACTTTGGACATTTCAGGTCAAGACATTTCACACTGAGCTACAGTGACTCATTGTGTTTGAAGGGGGTAGTGGAATATGAGGAGTGTTAAATGGCAGATCAAGAGAGTCTACAGATGATGCCATTTTGGAGTACCAGTGATGAGCTCATCAAGCTCCCCCAGAGTGCAAGCATAAATCCTTGATAATGTCATTTCCAAATTGCTTTAGCATGTCATCAGAGGACCCAATGTCCCTCTCAAGCAAAAAAAGCCTGCCATAGACCAAAACTATAAAGACAAAAAACAACATCTGTACCACGCTGGGCTCCCTCCTGAATTGTCATGAGACACCACGATGCTCTGCAGCTCCCCCAGAGAGAAGGGTGTGGTCAGAATAAACACATCCACTCCCCCTCTCTCAAACACTGGCTTATCAGGGTCGGTTAAGTGATGGCAGTCGCTCTGTCCCTCAGTGCCCTGTAGAATCACTCTAACCTACATAAAACACAAGTCAACCTGATTTCTAACGCTTACCAGAAAGAGCAGGTGAAAGAATTACTACAGTTTATCAAAAACACAAAAATAAAAAACTTCTTTTTCTGTAGAGAGATTCAAGCATTCACCTAAGAACTTACTCACGTATCCTCAAAACATACCTCATGTACATGAAATGTGGGTATTGTACACATAATAAAGCAGTCATTTAGAGGAAACAATATAAGGAGTGTGTATAGCGCTCTCTCTCTTCCCCAGTAAAATCCTTCTTCTTTACCTTGGCAGAGGTGCCCGCACCACTACGATGGCCAGTCTGCACTGTCAGCATATAGTTGTATTGGGCACATGGGTGGTTATCCTCCAGCAAAGTCATCTTCCTCTGAGGAAGAGGAAGACAATCCCACAAAAGTGAGGAATGTTGTATGTATGACTCTGAGTCTAAGCCAAATAAAATGTGAGATTGTGTTTGAGGGACAGAACATTTTTCACACCTTTCTGAGGGCTCTTCGGTCTGCATACCAAGCCCACATCAGCACAATGAAGTACAAGGCAAAAAAGGAGCTCAGCAACACCACCACCACGTAATTTTCGCTCACTGTGGCGAAGAGCTCAGCTGTTCGAGACAGATCCACGTGATTTGGCATCACAAAAAAGGAGCTTCCAAATATTGTTAAGTGATTGCACAGACACTGAGTCATATTTGGCGTTGTCCTGGGGCCCACCTAAGGTAGAACAAGACAGAAACCAACACATACATGTACACACACACACACACACACACACACACAGGCATGCACATAGACACATACGTTTAGAGAACAAGAACATTTCATGCCCTCAGGTCAAGTGGGATGAAATTTAAATTAATAGCAACGTATTCATGCCTACCACACAGCCATTTGTGCTCCATACATTCTCGTCCGTATCCCAATACATGCATTTGGCAGAGAAGATAGACACAAAGAGTTTCAGGCCCTCACTCCAATGTGAAGAGTTCAGAAGTGAGGTTTTCACATACCACAACTGGTTGCTTCCACCCAGCATCTCTGGAGTGACCATCCAGCGGTAGTCCTCTGTCCAAAGAGTATCACGGAGAAAGCAAAAGTTTAAAATACTCAATACCTGACAAGACTGTTCAAAAACTCAAGACAAGAGGATTTGACCTGGCTTTTAAAGCAGCCTTTAAAGAACAACAGAGGATAATAGCTGAATCACTGAACTGTAGACATGTACAATTACATTTGAACAAAAGCCATTTTAACAGCAATTACAAGCGTGCCCAAATGGTCTGACATGCTCTAGGGGATTATGTTTTACCAGAGCAAAGTTTATGAAAAAATGAACTACCATTGCATAAATCCACTGGGTTCTACTGGAATCCATAAGACATGAATATGTATGGAATATTGAAGGATTATAACAAATGTTACCCTCTGGTGTCAGGACAGTGCTGAAATTGGAAGTTGTGATGTTTGATGTAGGATTCTGGGTAAGCAGCAAAAGGAGCGACACATTTTGGTTCGGCTTCATTATGAGGATTACAGTTTGGTGAGGGTCTGTAATGTTAAAAGAGCTGATGACATCAGCCCCCCTCTCCATGGACACGTTCACATCTTTGGGCTCAACAGCATCAGACTGAGGCAGAAAGATCTGCAAGGGTGAAGAAATGGAGGTTACATTCTCTTATTCTTATGCTCCACGGTGAAATGGAAAAGTATGTTTGGAATAGAGCAAATACACTGCCCTGAGGTAAAAATGAAATGCTGAATGCTGAAAGGAGAGATAGTGAAGTCAGGGGTTGTTTGTGTCCGTACCTCAATGTTTTCTGTGAGATTTTTAAGGTGAATAGTTCCATTTTCATCTCTCAGAGAGAGACTGCAAACTGATCCTGAGATGCTCTCATTTGACTTGCTGTTCATAGGATTCATGTTGTAACTATACATCTGAACGAACAAGACCATTTACAAACACAGTTACCTCACAGACATCTTTTCAATTCAATGCAGTGCCAATGTGAGGCAGTATAAACAGCGGAGAAACCTACGCAGCTGAATACATCAGCTAGTCTAGACATTCAGTATAATACTTTTAGTAGCTGAAAGCTTATAACACAGTGACAACATGGCATAACACAGAGTTTTAAAGTTAACAAATTATCATCTAATATTAATTTAGAGGTTGTACAAGCTTCGTATACAATCACCTGGACATTGACATTCTCATAATTCCCTACTTGAGCCTGAAGAGCAGAGTAAGAGGGTAGAACAAAATATGGACCATCTGTCTTTGAGCCCACAACCAAGTGGCCTAGATTTTCAGGAGCTTTCCTGCATGAGACATTTTACAATCATCATTTATTAAGTCAAATGGCCATACAGATAGACACAGACACAGACAAAGGCACAGACAAAGGCACAGACACAGACACAAACACAGAAACACACACACACACGCACACACACACTAACCTGCTAGAGTAAACGGTGGCTGATGGGAGTTCAATAACAAATACATCATTTGCAAGACTATTACCACTCTCTGCTAGAGTTATCACTTGATATATGTTGAGGAAAATAGAAAACACCTCTTCAGTCTGTTTGAAAACAGCAAATAACAAAAATGTGTCATTAAAGGCAACTATATTGAGAGACATGTATCTATATGAATAATATCTATAAATAAATAATACCATAGGTACGGTTCAGCTTTCTATATTTATCAAACCACCATTTGAAAAAAGAGCTGGTCTCACTTGTTGAGCTGATGGAGACTGCTGCCCACAGTTGTCCATTAAGGCCATAAGAATACCACCAGTGGCGTTGATGACATGGTTTCTCTTGTCAGTGTTTTCCAGGTGTAATGTATTGTCTATACAGCCCTTAAACACAAGCCTAAGGAAGTCGATCTACCAGAGCAAAGGTCAAAACAAAGGGTTAAAATCAAAACAAAGCACATTTTGATCTGGAGTACGTAGCACTCAGACTACAGTGGACTTCTTGACATTGGAGGTACTAAACAGATCTTGTGCTTTTTGTGATTGCAGTAAGACAGAAATGACTCACCATGTCTTCATAGGAGAATGCATCAGGATTTAGCTCTAATATCTGTAACAGTTCATCAGTAACCTGGTGGCCAGACACACAGCAGTGAAAGACACAGAGAAGCTTGTAAACAAAGTGAGTAAGTGAGCATATGCATGTATGTATGTGTGAATTTGTGTGTGTATGTGTGTGTGTGTGTGTGTGTGTGTGTGTGTGGGTGTGTGTGTGGGTGTGTGTGTGTGTACTGCTTGCTGCTGTATTAGAGGCTGATTTTCTCAAGAGTTTAAATATATGTAACTCCTGTAACTTATATCCATCTTTATGTATCCAGTGTACTGAAAGTGAAACTGAAATAAAATGTGGTCGGGTACTGACCTCAACAAATCCTTCAAAATTATTTAGTTGCGCTATCATGTCTTCCAGCAGTAAAGCTATAGAGAGACAGAGATAGATAGATAGATAGATAGATAGATAGATAGATAGATAGATAGATAGATAGATAGATAGAGGAAGAGAGAGAGAGAGAGAGAGAGAGAGACTATATTAATGTCATTAAACACAGAAAAAGAGACACAGTGTATTCTAAATATTTGGCCTGGCAAACTCACAGACATCAGATGTTGGATTCCTTCTTTTCCTCATGGAATATTGCGTCTAGGAAAGAGAGCACTTGTTAAAACAGGTATGATTCAGCCACAAAAATTAAAATAAATTCCAAGGTGCTATGTGCTCATCTCTTACATTTGGTGTTGTTGACTCTTGGGTTGAGTTTAGATCTGCAAGAAAAAAACCAAAAATACTTAAACTTTGTAACTAAATTTCAAGAAGAAGAAAATAATCTTTCCTATTGTTTCAAATTACTCAGGATGAAAAAAAGGCCCTTTGGCTAACACAGGTTTGCACAGTGACAGCGAGAGCATTGTACCCAGTGTGCAGAGGTAATGTAGACTCATACTGCAGTTGGAAGTGGTCACCAGCTGGAATGGTTTCATGATCAAATAGGTGCAAATGATGGGCACATTGCTGTTGTTCTCAAGTGATGTTGCAGAATCACTCCCAGGATTCAGCAGTTCTGAGAGGACACCCATCAAAAATAAACAATGATGTCACATTATACGCAGACTGTCCTACAGGATGAAATATGCCATGAAATTTTATTTCTGGACTGAATCTCTATATAAATCACAATTTAGTCATGGACTAAGCTTAATAAGAGTTGTGTTTACTGATGAATCACTTCTCACTGTAACCTACAGAAATTTTTGCAGATACTACGGTTAAAGCTTTATATTGTACTTTAGGGTCTTAAGCATGGCAAAAAATGTCTTTTGCAAATACAAGAACAGCCGGAAGTGGTACGTACATTAACAGACGTTGTATGGCAAGCATGAGGGCATAACATTACCTGAGAGAGTCATACTTACAAGCAATGCACACCTAGACAGCACAGAATCTTATCAAAATTTATAAGACAAGGCATTGCAGAAAATGGAGACTACAATATGAAGCTTCATGAAACGCTTTCTCATGTTACAGAAATAACACGTATGCTAAAATAAACACATTCCATCAGCCATGGTGCAAACAAGGCAGAATTTTGAGCAGCAGTTTTGAAAAGCCTTTGTGCCCCTCTGTAACCTCTTGACATGCTAAAATTTCCTGAGTCTGTAACTATAGTGAGAGCAGAATACTATAGCCATATAAAGGGGAAAATTAAACCACTTTTACTCACCTTTTGAGGGATGTACCTTATAATGTCCCATTAAACTGTGACCCACCCACCACGAGTGATCCTCTGTTTTAGCCTCTTTTGACAAGTTTTTTAAAAATTCTTTGATCTCGCAGTTAAGTGCCCCCAGGAGTTGCCCTCCTCGATTCTGGCAGGCATATTGTGCCTGATTCCACGGCATGGGCTCATTTGAGAATTCGTAAAAATACCCCTTAAACACATTGTTTACCTGATTGTCATTAGATTGGTCATTTTCAGCATAACATTCCTCACAGGTAGCTGGTAGTACAGCAGCTCCTGAAATCCAAAGACAAATATATATGTGTTTTAAGAAAGCCATGAAAGATGGTACCTGAGACTAAACTAAACATTAAGTGCAGACAGAGACAGGTACAAGGGAGTTTCTGGGCATCTTATGCAAATTTAGAGAATCTCTCCGTGAAAACAGTGAATGTGAGCTTACTTCATTAGGGAAATGACAGTAGGCACCCAAAATACATGCAAAGTCAACTTTCAGTCTAAATTCTAGTCTAAATTCTAGATGCAGAACAACACAAAGTTTTAGTGTATGACAGAGCAGGTTTTACAGCTTTTCCTTGAAAAGGAACAACTACCTGAAGCAAGCAGAAAGCACTGGTTTATGACATCTTAATAGTAGTACTAATGGTACTAGAGAGAGAGAGAGAGAGAGAGAGAGAGAGAGAATTCCTCAGTGAATAAATGAAAAAACAATTTGCTCTGTGCTTAGTGGACTCAGCGGTGAGCTACGTTCAGTCAGCCGTAATACGTCTTTCGTTTTCGGCATTAAAAAGATTACATACACACAACGGTATTTCTGTTTCCATGTAGACGTTCACGCAACAAGAACGGCTCATTTACACCAACACCCATACAGCTGAAGAAGAGTGAAAGGAATGGAGATATTTTGACCAGCTTCTAAATTTCAAAGTGGCGATTCATAGTATTTCTGACAGCAGTGAGAAAAGGATGCAGAATGGCAGTATGTTAACATTATATTCATCACCGCACCACTTTCCCTGGTTTCACAGTCATTTTAAACACTGACTGCCTTCCAAAAACATACACCGTGCGCTTGTGAGTCCCCGAGAGAAGCAATGTTTCAGTATCGCGAGGTCACAACCAGGAAGTCAATGATGGCATTCTACAACGTGACTGCAGTGCTTCCTGTGTGTATCACCAACGTGATATAACATCCATGGCGGCACAACTGAAGGTAACTGACATAACCAGCATTTTCTGTGTCACATCTTGTGAATTCTTTTGTTTTAGACAAAACAAATGCCATGAATATGTTATAACACCGCGTCGCCTCTGATAACGAGCAGATAATGACTGATTTATTTGATAACCAGTTCATCTAGTGAGTCAGATTGCTGCAACTTTGGAAGTTTGACATGCCCTTTGCACAGCCCTTTATAGACTGTGATTTATCCATTTCTAAGAGCAGCACAAATTGTGCAAGGAACATCTACCAGTACCATTTTACTGCGTTTCTTTATTCTGCTAATTTCATTTACTAAAGATACAGACCGCTTATGTTCTCATACAGCCAGCTCAACAAACGCTGTTTCTCTCAGGTTAAAGGGTTAAAATATGAATGGGCTTGAGTAATGCTGCACTTCCTTTCAAAATCCCAAGCAAAACCGATCCTTTTCCTGATGAAAGAATCAAAACAAAACAATGATTTGCTTTTATATGTTGCTTGTAAAAGCAAAACTGTACTGAAGTGGGTGTAGCCTATTGTAAGTAGACTACGTCCACAACCAGACGCTTTAATTCGTTGACATCCATTCACAGTAAAATCACTCATCTCATGACATCTCATGTTGGTGCTGCTAATGGACAAGATTGTGGGTGTGCTGGTATTGCTTGGCCGACCAACTGATGTCCAATCCTTATACAAACACGATCTTCTCAAAAACACTCTCAGATTCCCTTAGGTATTTTGTCATGAATGTAATTTCTCTCCTGTTTGTAGCGGCGTGTGAAGGACGCGGTGAAGATCATTGGGTCTGGTAGTGCCCTGTTTGTGGGATACCTCACTGCTGTTGGTGATGAGCGCTACTATGCCAATGCTCTTATGCCACTGATGCAGAGGATTGTAGGAGCGGAGACAGCCCATGTTCTTGCTGTTCGACTCATTGGTTTGGGTCTTGTGCCACGAAATGGCTACCAGGACCCAGCCTCTCTGGTCAGTTTGTGGAGATATGTTTCAGAGTAGAATTCTGTACTATTTTATCACATACCCTAATGCAGCTATCAGTAAATTTGGAAACAGTGCCCACATTCAAAAACCTTTGTATCACCGTAACATTTACCTTACATTTTCAGTTCATTGGAAAGTAAACAGTATGCAGATTTGGAGTACTTAATAAGATTGAATATCTGGTTTCTAATCCCCACAGACATCATTTACAAATCTCTCTGTGTACCTGTCCTGTAATTATGGCTTGGGAGAGACCAATTTGTACAAGTCACTCATTGTCCTTTTTGCTCTTAACACTAGGAAGTGAACGTAATGGGCAGAAAGTTCCGGAACCCTATTGGCATTGCAGCAGGCTTTGATAAGAATGGAGAGGCCGTAGATGGACTTTATAAGCTGGGCTTTGGCTTTGTGGAGGTGGGGACAGTCACCCCTAAACCTCAAGACGGCAACCCTAAACCACGTGTGTTTAGACTAGAAACTGACAAAGCAGTCATCAACAGGTACTGTAAAACTACACCTGTACCAGAGTGAAACTACTTTACGATGACCCATCAAAAAGCATTGCTCTCCCCATTGAAAGTACTGAAGATTCGTGATGCCACAATGTATAACATTGTCACTTAACTACATGTATAATCACTTAAAATAAAATTCTGTCAGCGTAGCTTTTTGTGACCATAGAGTTTTACTTTTTCCTGTTTAACATCTCTGGAGGCTGGATGCAAATGTGGTGACCAGGCAGCGCACTCTCCTGAAAAAAAAAACCAAAAAACGTTTCATGTATTTTAACTTGAGAACACTATGTATCATTTAAAATGCCATATTAAACCATGTAAACACTGTATTTCACAAAACCCTACTTCATCTTTGTAGTGCAGCATCTGCTCACATAAATGACAGAAAAGTTCAGAGCACTTGAAATGTACCCTTTTCAATGTGCTCTCTACTCTCTGTATTATGGCACTGAACATTTTTTTATAGCAAAGTAATCTGAAGGAGAATCATTTTGTGTAAAATGTAATGATTGTATAAAAAGCATTGATGGAAAAACTGATATGAGAAATATTTTCAAACACATCAGATACATAACATGATCATACACCAATATTCACATATACGTCATGTTCAGTTGCATATACCAATATTCAGGCATATGAATCTATACTGATTATATGTCCTCTACAGTGATTACATACAGATATTTTCCACTGGTGCAGAGATATCTTTTCAGAAAACCACAAGTAAACGACACAGTGAAGTTCCACTTCATTCAAAGTTTGAACGCATCACATACAGTGAGAGTGCTGTCGTTGGTGGCATCAGAGGTTTTGAATGGCAAATTCTTGCCTGAATACCATTTGAAAGTTTAATTTTGGTCACTATTTTGTTTTTTTTTCTTTTCTCTTTCACTCTTTTGGCTGTCTGCCTCTTTATGTGTATAGTAGACTATATGAGGTTGTGGATATGTCTGTAAAGACAAGGAATGAGTGTTCCAAAATGTATTGCTGTCTTCTGTCATTTCAATACTGTGTATATTGTCTCATTTCAGTTCATTTTAGCTGATTTATTGAGAGCACTGGAGATGCTTGCTAATCCTAAATATTTACAGCTTTGAAACGAATGCAACTCATTCATTTTTAAAGGCATGGCTTCAGACAAGGAGCAGGAAGAACACTGATGAGAATAGTCAAGAGCAATGGTTCTCAACTCCAGTCCTGAGAACCCCTTGTCCTGCACATCTTTGTTTTAACTCAGTCTTTACCAAGCTGCCCTTGTCTGAATGAATATTTTCTTGAGATTTCCCAAAAGAGTACGGGGAAAAGAACTTTTGAAAATGGTTGAAGCAAGGCTGAGCAAGATGTTGTGTTTATCAAGCAATATTACTATAATTGCTGTTTTTATGAACAATGATAGGAACTTTGTTTTAGAGTTGAACATAATGTGTGTCTTTGTGTATGTGTGTGTTTCAGATATGGATTCAACAGCTGTGGTCTGTCAGTAGTGCAGGAAAGGTTAAAAGCAAGGCAGACTATGCAGGAAGAACTGACAAAAGGTATAGAACATTTGAACAGCCTTGCTAAAATACCTATTTGTCATTTTTACCATCAGAGCTCAATTAAAGGGACATTTTAGTTCATTTAATTACTCACCCTATTTGGAAATTATTTCACAGTGTGCTGTATGAGGAGCTGTTTATTGCCTAAAAAAACTGTCATTAAACATTTACAGTGACTATTATGCTGTATTTTTCTAACAGCCTTACTGCATTTTCAGCTGGGCTACCCTTGGGCATCAATCTTGGCAAGAACAAGCAGTCTTCAGATGCGGTGGCTGACTACCTTGAGGGCGTGAGGACACTTGGACCCCTGGCTGACTACCTGGTGGTCAATGTAAGCAGTCCTAACACACCTGGCCTAAGGGACCTTCAGGGTAAGGAAGAACTGCGCCATCTCCTGGCTAAGGTAAATCACTACACTTTGGAGCAGTGTCTGCTCCGAGAAAAAAAACAAAAAAAAAACTATCCCTGTGACTGAACAGAATCAGGTGATAAGTCTAAGGTTCTGGTCAGGTCTGAGCTTCCTTAAGGAATGGGGTTCTAGTCACATTTCTTGCTAGTGATGGTGAAAAACAATTATGAAAGTCCGTACTGTGTTCCAAGGATAGTTGAGAATAGTTACCAGCGTGAAGAACTGTCTGTTGGTACTAGAGCCCGACCGATATAGGATTTTTCAGACCGATACCGATTTCAATATTTGAGGATTTAAAAATCCGATAATGATATATTGGCTGATATTCTTTTTTTCCCCCCCAGAAACACTTAACATAAACAAAGATTTTCCCTAACATTTGTTATGTGTATTAAAGTTTTGATAAATAATGCATTAAACTAATACAGTGACCTAGAGTAAACGCTGCTGTTCAATGCAATACTACATGACTGTCTGCACACACTACACTTTTGAAAGAGAAGTTAGATAACTTTGTTGGGCTACCTAGCGATGTTAGATACTTGTTCAGCTCTGGTTTAATAACTTCCAATGCACCGACTGTAACTACAGACATGCGAGCCACAGACATATTTACCATTGCTTCATTTGGGCAGAATAAGTTAAATGCTATAGTTTTACCACTCATTAATGTTGGCAGCCTCCCACTGGTAAACATGGCATTAGCTACATTTGTGGGTAAGCTACTTTAGCAATGGACAGCGTTATGAGCTGCTGTAAGCGATGCTGCCAGAGAATTTTAAGAAGTGACGAGGGAGGAATGATAGGACCGTTGTTTGTTTACTCGCTAGAACTGCCACGCTGTTTCATAAATAAACCTACAATCAAGTTTGTCGACAGCTTAGCCTACACTACTCAACTACCGTAACGTTAAAGGTAATTTTGATGTATGACTGACTGTACTGGCTCTCATGTTACTGCATCAAAACCAGGCATGGCTGACATGAACGTCACAACATGGTTGAGGGATCCATCTTCCGTCTCTCCCTTTTTTTCAAATTGTCATTTATCGGCCGTTATAAACGCCAGTGTCAATTTGTCTGTAATTAGCTCATGTTGGCCGATGATATTGGCACGTTGATTTATCGGTCGGACTCTAGTCAGTACCTCATTGCTACTGATGTTCCTTGTTGGTAACTTACATTGGATGATTATAAATTTTGTTACACTTAATTGAACTGTTCACATTTTTTCTTCTTCTTTCACCAGGTGCTGAGAGAACGTGACTCTCTTGGAGAGAATCAGCCTCCGGTGGTGGTGAAAATTGCCCCTGACCTCACAGCCAAAGATAAACAGGACATCGCTGAGGTTATTACAGAGGTTAGTTGTATCTTATGCTCTTTATGTCTCCCCACTTCTCTTTCTCTTCTCCCTTCATTTGCTCCTCTTAGCTGTCTATTTAACAAGATCATTTTGTCCGTGGGTCTGTCTCTGTCTGTCTCTCTGTCTGTCTGTCCTGATGCACAGCTTGGTGTGGATGGGTTGATTGTTTCCAACACAACTGTGTCCAGGCCTGACACTCTACAGGACCCTAACAGTAAAGAGGGGGGCGGACTGAGCGGCAAGCCTCTTAAAGAGCTGTCCACACACACAGTGCGGGAGATGTACGCATTGACCCAAGGTAAACTAAACACCACATTTATTTAAAGCTGCATTCTCTGAAATAGATCAGTGATGACCGTTCTGAAATCTACTGCTGTTTTCTGTCGTTTTAATATTTTGTTTGTTGTCCCATTTTAGTTCATTTTATTTGAATTATTGAGAGCACTAGAAATGCTTGAAAACCCCAACTGTGAAATGAAGGCAATTCATTCATTTTTAAAGACGTGGCTTTAGACGGAGAGCAGGATCCGGAATTAATGAGAATATTCTAGAGGATACTCTCCCATCCTCAGTATATTGATTGGAAATAGAAAATAAACAATGCTCTGAGAGTAACCGTTCAAGCTGAATGAAAAATGAGAAAGACATGAGAATAAAGGTGCAAGTTTGCTTTGTGTGACCATCTGAAGTCTAGCCAATGAAGGGCGTTTTGGGTCCTCACAGGAAAAGTACCAATCGTTGGAGTCGGAGGGGTGGCGAGTGGACAGGATGCTCTGGATAAGATCCGTGCGGGAGCATCGTTGGTTCAGCTCTACACAGCGCTGGTGTATCAAGGCCCACCTGTTGTCAAGAAGATCAAAAGGGAACTAGATCATCTCTTAAAGTGAGTGTCATCAGTGCAAAAACTTCAAAGTGTTCTCCCTTCAAGATATTATATGATCGTGAATGACTAGGCTGTGTGTCTATATGAGGACTTTTTCTCTTTTTCCATGTCACAGAGAGCAAGGTTTCACGAGCGTATCAGAGGCAGTTGGGGCTGATCATAGAGCAACAGAGGAAAAACGACAGCTGGAGAGCACAGAGAGGGATAGCGGCCCCCAAAACTCAGAATGTGCAGTGGTGTCAGTTAGCTAGGCATTGGAGACTGACTGATGCTTAATTCAACATCCTGTCATTACTTGAAGCTGTTGGAAGTGTCTTTATCTGCATAGCAGACCTCAGACGTAATCCAGAGAGTCTATGACCATACTGCGAACCTGCATAATGACATGAATTAAAATTTGTGTAGGGTTTCAGTATTCCCCTCAGGGGCTAAAGAATGCATTCACAACAACTGGAAAGTGCTAAATAACAGCAGAGTGCTGAAACCAACCAGGCTATAGTGGTAACATCATTTGTACATCCTGTGTAAATGTGTTAAAATGATTTTAATTATATTAATATTATATACTCTACAAGATGTGTATCACGTGGATGTTCAAACTTAATTGGTGGCTATTTTGTATTTAATTTCACAGTGTGAAAGCTATTCAAATTGAGGTGAAAAACACATTTATTGTTCCAGCAGTATCTTAACAACACACACCAGCTACAAATGTTCTCTAAGAATTTTCACCACAACAAAAACCACATTTTTCTTCTCTGAATGTAGCACTGCATGTATAAGGAGTGTTTTGGAGGAACATGTCATAGATTTGGCACAAAACATGTTTGTTTATTGTGTAATTTAAACTCTTAAAACTGTACTACTCTTTGTGCCTCATCATGGATTACCACATGCAAGGGCTCTTACTTGGTCCTTGTTATTTTAATTTCATTGTTAATAACAGAGTTGAGAGTCAGACCTTACCATGTACAAAAGCAAACCTATTAAAACTGAGGTTTATCTTTATTGAACTTAAAATCACAGTATGTTCTCCATTGACTATTGTGCCCATTACTTAAATGTGAAACTGGTAGTAAAAGGTTTGGTCAAGTCACTGAATTTGTACACACAATTATAAGGGCTGACCAACCATGCTACTGGAGATAAAGTATCACAGTCAAACACTTATATTTTTTGTGTTTAGTTTAGGAATGGCGGAGGATGCATCTTGTGTAATTACCAGTAAGTCCTTTATGAGACAACCTCTGCAATATATATATACACACATATACATACATACATACATACATACGCACAGTATACATATATGATCTCCTCTTCACCTTCAGTAAACTTTGGAGGAAAACATACCATTTTAAATTATATTTTCTTGAGTTCTGTTCTTTTTATTTGCTGTGTAGTGCTGATGGTCCCATAGGTCAAGATAGTGGAGAGAACAGTGCCGGTAATTTCTCAGAATACTTTAGGACTCTGAAAGCCAACTGTGCGACACAGCACAGCAGTGGGTCAGATTCTCTCTAATTCAGAGATCAGAAATGATCTGTGTAGTTTGTGAAGTGGCTAAATGCAGCCAAAGAACTGCTGTGAGTCTCTTCTTTTTTTGTGTGTGGAAGAGCATGATGCCCTATATGTTAGATATGTGTAAACAGTTGCCATTGTTTCGCAAGACACTGGTTACCCAAGAAAAATGTTTGTTGTTCCCGTTTTCCTCCATAGTTGACTGATGCAGAATGAACCTTTTTTGTTTGTTTGTTTTGAACTGTGCAAAGTATTTTGATTTTCGATGTGTTTTTAAATTAAAAGGAAATAGAAAAAGATTTGTGATTTGTGGTGTGTAATAGCACAGCTCTGATCCTGTCTGATTCTTAAAGCACGCCCAATGAATTTCAATCCTGCTTGTGACTCCTTTAAGACTATAGGATTATAAAGAACTTGAATAAAGGGTCCCAGAGGACAGCCTAAGAGTATGTCCCATAAGGCTGAGGGCTAAAAACCTCTAAAATGTAACAGACGTAGGAACATCCCCAAAGGTTTTTGTTCTCTCTTCAGACGAACTGCCATTGCCTTCTCTCCAAAAGCAACCCCCACACTTTTTTTTTGATCTACAGCATATTGGCCACAGGCATCAGCCCAACCTTCCCATCTCATGATCAGTTATCAGCCACATGAGAGCTGACGTGCTATGACACTGTGTATAATTGAATGTGATGTCTGGTGTGCTTACATACTAACACATTTCCTGAAAGGGCTTCCCTGTTGCTCACTGGATGATGGTAAGACAGCTAGTGATGATCTGTAAATAGATCTTGTGTATATCAACTGTCAAGAGCCCCCTCTCTCCTAAGGCACTGCTGCTTTTTTCACATGCGGGAACCTCTGAGAATTCCTCTTTGAACAAAGACAGGCAAGGCACAGATCATATAAGATGCAATCTCAACCCCATCTTATCAAAGCTAATTATTGTTAGATACTATCACTATTTATTAATAATTAATATTTCATTTTCTTTTCAGTGGGCAAATTATGGTAATGTAAGTTCAGTTTTGTAGTAAAAGAGGTTTGAGACAACTTGTGAAATCCACCATCAGTGACAAGGTAGTTTAGTGAATGTCCAGGCAATGTAATAATAATAAAATGAGAAGGGGAGAGGAAAAGGTCTCTGGTGTGAAGCATGTAACTGCGCAGTAACAAACTATACTATTATTTAGTATGATTTGTCTAACTACTGCTAAAAGGCATACTTATCAGTGGAGCTGAATTATGTGAGATGGCAGGTTTAGCTGAAGTAGTGAATATTCTACTATAGTCCCTGCTTGTTTCTCACCAGAACACAAAGATGGGTTCAAAGTCTAGGATGGAGGAGAGTGCACGAAGGTAGCCTGCTGGATCCTTCCTGGTCTAACCCAGGTCGATATCACAGAGGGCGCTTCCACTGTGCCGCATCTCAGGCTGATAAGGAAGCGATCAGGCAAGAGTGGCAGAATTAAACTCCGATTGTAAACACACGTCAGACAGCTCTGAAATGGCCCGGTAAAGAAGGACACAGATGAGATCTATAAGTTCAGACTCTAAAGGTGCTCTACCTCAAGTAGAGCTATTAAAATTAAAATGATACCATCTCTGGCAGCTAATAAATTTTTGAAGTTACGAGGTATGTTTCGATTGTTTCATGTTTAAGTGTCAAGGGATTCATTTGGAAAGGCCATGGGAACTGTTTTGGCACAGGTTGGCAAAGAAGTGACACAAGGAAAGGGGCCTTACCTGCTATCACACTTTTGAGATATGACTGTGAAACTATGAATGTTTACTTACAAGTAAGTGTTTACATCACCCGTTTCGTGGTGTCATATATTTAGCTTTCCAACAACACCAAACATGCGGTTCTAATATTACTCTGAAGCTCAAAGTTCAGGCGATTGCTATAGGCTACTCGAGAGAGTACAAACAAATATAGTATTAAACAAGCGTTAAGGAAATCTGGAGTCTCCTCGCGGAGAGTTGCTAAGTTTCAGAGACAACAAACTTCAGATGTGATGAATCATTTATTCCAATAGCACGATCATGGGAGAGTGCACTCTTGTCAATTGTGAGTGCAGTCTCTCCGAACAGAGAGAATGACAGAATATTTATGCAGTGACTCAAACAACTTTAGAGGTGGCATGATGTGGGGGTGGGACTAGTCTGTCTAGCTATTGAACTCAACGTGTTCTTGAAGGAGAACTGCAGAGTGGACCCAAAATGCTTCTTCCCAGAATTATCCCTGACCTTCCTTATTCTGTAGGCACCTACGGTTGCAAGAGCAGATGTCGCACTTCCATACAATTTTCCCTCAGTAACTTCCCTTTGTCTGACATACGATTTTATTTTTAATACAGATGTAATTTTAGACAGTGACAGATGGTCACGGCTCAACATCTCTTTACCAGTTTTGCTTGTCTAATCTAAAATATTTTTTACCTGTGGTTGCTGACAGTTCAAGCAGTGTCAGATATTCTTGATTATGTAAAAGTACAGCAGATCTACATGTTACAACAGATCAATTTTTATTCCACATTCTCGCATATCTTCTTCTTTGTTATTTTTTCACTGTTCAGCCTAAAATGACGTTCAGACCTGATTAGGTAGAATATACGTTCAGGCAGTGTTGATGCTTAAGTAGTTTCCACACAACACATTAGTTTGTACAGTTTTTCCTCAGTTGTACAGTTTCACATCCAATGTGATAAAAAAAATCACTCTGACAGCATTTCCTGATATACTAATATTCAAATAAGTGAGCAATTTGATTAGTCTGCACTGCAATGTCAGTGCCACCAAATGCTATTAACTCCAACCAAGTATCTGTGCCCTGTAGCTGTTACTACCCTGGTTCCAGCGCTTTATTAGTGCAGACGTGAAGTGCAGTGCTGACTTTGATCATAGTGGAGTTCCTTGTAAGAGTTACAGACCTTATTGGAGCAACTGATATTTATGACATAAACCAATGTGGATTTCCACCCCACCTGTGATGCTTAGCAATGTTTTAGGTCTGAACCTTTCTACGTGCCTTTCAAGCAATAGACTCATCATTGCACACTCAAATCTATATTAACATTAGTACACCTGTCCTGCCCTTCTCAAAATGTGATTGAGTGTATTAATCTGTCTTCACGTGGCACTTCTGCTCTTTCTGTCTCTCTCCAACTTTTTAAATGAGCGCCCCCCCCCCCCCCCCCCGAAAATAGCATGAACACGGCGATCTGCATGCAAACCTTGTAAAGAAGACATATTGTACAAACAAGACTGCTGCCAGAGAAATAAAATACTAATTCCATCAACATGCACTGTATTGGACTTTATTTAATTTCCAGCTCTGACACTTTGACTTTCCCCTAAACAACTTTGCTGTGTCATCACTTCTCCCTGGCTCTATGTGCAGAATGGGCTCATGGCAAGACAGCTTTTGTGATTAGTTTTTGGGAATATTTTACACAGCTGGTACAGCTCAGGCCAGGTCCCTCCCTATGATATCATCTCCCACAGTCTAGTGAACAGGGGCATACGAAGCTGGCATTTAGGCACAGGCTTTGATCCTGAATCTACACTACTCCCTGTTATCTCCCCTGGATGACATTTACCCCAAAATAGTCTGGAATAGTCAATGAACATGCACAGATATGGTCAGTTCTTTTCAGAATACCCACGGCGTCTAGTTCTTTTCAGGAGGTTTGACAAGAACTTAAACACAATAGAATGGCCTTATCAATCCTTTTCAGTTTCTTTCACCATTAGTGATGGAATCCAAGTGGCCAGATATTTCCCACCGTGTAAGTCATTTCTGCTATTGACTATGAGAGTCACGCAGTTTGAACTACGTCTGAGGCAGTGTCTATGGACAGTACTCCTCAGTGGGGGGTATGAGGCAGAGGGCATTTGAAAGAAATGATAACAAAGGAAGCAGAAAACACAGTCCTGTCATTGGAACTGCTATCCTATACTATCGTACATGAAGATTATCATGGAGAGAATTGAGGACGATATCAGATAAATGTTAACCATTTTTCTTTCTTTTTCATGACGAAAAGCAAGTACTGTCGTATGAGTAGAAATGTACAGATGTGCTGTTGAAGGGAGTGCTTGAGACACGGGGCTGAGTTATTCATCGGGGCCCTTCACAGCCTGAGGCCCTGTCCAGGTCTGCTCTGTCATGGGTAAAATGTGCAGAACATGGAGGGTCTAGGCCGGCTTAGCAGGATGACATAATCTCTTGCACCCTTGGCAAGTTTTAAGGTGGTTGTGGCTCATGCTATGAGAAGTGACAGCTGTGACCATGTCACACTGTCCACCTGGATATAGCAGTCAGGCCGGCCCAGTCATGCGTGTTCCACGTCTTCACTCCATTAAGATGTAACATTCAAGGAGAAACACTGAGAAAACGTCGGAAAGTTTCCATTTGTAACAGATAATGTGTGAATAATGTTTTGTTTTACTTAGGATGATCTACAATTTTTGGTAATGGAATTTCCCAAAGGCTAAATGTGTTTGCCAGGCATTGGGTGGATATTTTCAGCACAGATTGCAAATTTAGTAAGGGGTTGTAAAACCAAGTGTTTACATTTTAGTTGCCAAGCTGGTGGAAGGATGGGAGGATAAAGTATGGCATTTTTAAAACATTTTCTCTCTCTTGGAAGTAATATATTCAGAACAAGAAGTGTGTTAGTAATGGATGAAATAAAAGCTGATACCTGCCTGGAGGCAAAGTGTGGCTGTATGGGTTGTATTTTGTGATATTTTGTGCAGAGGAGAATTACAGCTCTTAGCTCAGATGGCAGTGTTTGCCTGAGGAGCTGTCGCAGGTGTGAGTGACACTGGCTTCATCATACGCATCCCCTCCTGCCAAACACATTATCTTCCAGACTGCTGATGAACACACACACACACACACACACACACACACACACACGCATACGCATACTTCTATCTTTGTGAGGACACTCATTGACATAATGTATTACCTAGCCCCTTACTCTAACCTCAAGCATCACAACTAAATGCCTAACCCCAACCCTCACCCTAACCCTAACCTGAACCTAATTCTAACCTGAACCCTAAAAACCAAGTCTTAACCCTCAAACAGCCCTTTGAAGAAGTGAGGACCAGCCAAAATGTCCTCACTTTCCTTAAATGTCCTCACTCCCAAGATCTAAAACGCAGACTGGTCCTCACAAGGATAGCTGTAGAAGTACACACACACACACACACACACACACACACACACACACACACACACACACACAAACAAACATAGAAAGAGGAAAGAGAAGAGAATGAATGTAGACAGGGCAAGGGACTGTCTGTGGTTGCATAAGAAAACTTGTGTAATTTTTAACCTTTTTGGGCCCTTTAAGAAGTAGCTGACTCCAAGGCTTATTCCTGTGACCCAACAAAACAGAACAAGGCAACTGATAAAGTAGCTGTGTTTTGCTGCTGACCAGTCGTTAATATGGCCAAGATTATTTACTCAGTTTCCTAGGAGACCAAGTTGAACATTTAAACAGTGTTGTTTTATATCTCTTAGTAGATCATACAAACCTGGTCATTAATGGATTAGGTGAGCACCAAAAGTGGTGCTTTCTATTCACAGCCCCTTGTATGTAGGTGCTCAGAATCTTGGACATAGCCTATTTAAGGATTAAAATAAATAGAATCACAGCATGTAAAGAGCATGTATAATTGAAAAGCTTTTAACATTGTTTCTTTATCTACTTCAGAGTATGCGCTTCACAGCCTTTTCACCAACAGACCAAAAGCTTAATGATACTCAGTGTCTGAGATGAGCCAACAATAAAATGGTCAGTTGGACTTTGCCACTCTATAGTATGTATCTACTCAACAATGTCTGATCATGACCAAACAGGGAGTGAAAAAAAGAACTCACTTGAAAACGTAGACGTGATAACTCCATTTATAGGCCTAACCTAAACATAACTGCTAAATATAGATCCATTACAGAACATTAAGAAATTCTTCCCTGTCCTGAAGATATTTGGATGTTGCATAAGCTTAGCTCTTTGCACAGCAGATGCACTCATAGCACCCTCCTTTAAAGCCACATGGGACCTCAGAACTCATTAGTTTGTTATAGCGTGAAATATCCAATCTCAAAAAAAAAAAAAAAACCCAACAACAAAAAAAAAAAAAACAAGAAAAGAAATATTAAATGTCTAAGGCCAGACCCCAGCTTTTAATATGACTGATTTCATCTGTGTTTGATGTTGGATGGTGAAGATGTTTTTTGTTTGTTTGTTTGTTTTTTTATTGCTAGGATCCCACCCTGCTTTACGTGAGAGAGCTCTGTTTCTGAAACTGAGTGTGAGAGAGAGCAGAACTGAGACAGGCGCTGGCGGTTTGGATGAGATTGAGAGTGACTCAGAGTACAGGGACACACATGTTCAGGTATAGGTCCTGGACATGTTGCAGTGTGACACAGTCATACTGTCAGGGGTACCTCTATTCCTCTATTCAAAAACACACTGCTGTTAGTATGTTCCTTTGCTGTTTCTATGGTGTAAAAATATCCAAAAGCTAAAAGCAAAACAACAACAAAAAAGCAGGCAAAACAACAACAAAAAAGCAGGCAAAAAAACTGTATTGATGTTTTCTTTTAAATAGGTGACTGGTGCGTACCCAGTTTAATGTTGAACATGGACATTTAACTTTCTTGTGTTTTTGTGAGGGCTCCTAGCTCCATCCTGGCTCTGACCTCTGATTGGGTCATTAAGTCTACCTGAAACCCCCTGCGATTAGTTATGCTAGACGATAGCAATTCCCATACTAATTTCAGTCTGTGAGTATAAGCTGAAAGCCTTGGGAATAATCAATGTGACAGTTGTATGCAGGGGGAGTGGAGGAGAGTGTGGGAGTGAGTACTCTTTCAGAGGATAGCTAGTCCTCGCTCAGGCAAGGCCAAATGCTGCAGTCTTTCCGTGAAGCAAAATATTCACCACATGCAACCTAAATGTAACTGCTCAGCACTGTTCAATGGCTTTTTATTTTTCATTTCTCTCTGCATTTTTATATTACGTTTTTCTCTTCATTTTTTTACACAGATTGTCGAGTCAAATGATGTGTCATGGAGAGTGCAAGGAAAACTGAAGTGTACATTCCCCTCAAGTGAAGCTGTCCATCACTAACAAGGTAGATAATGTGAAATGACTTTGATAAATGTATGAATAGATGATAATTGGCCAAATTTTCTTGTCAAAATTGTAGGATTTTCTTTCCTTAGAATCTAGGTCAGCAATGATATTGAATGTCAGACTAATTTGACTGAAATATCTCTTTCAGTAGAGAGAATGGAAAATTGAACTCATTTTCTTACATCATCACTTTAAATTTGGCTCATACTAAAGTACACAATTGTGAGTGAATTAACAGAGTACTTCAATGAAACTTTAACCAGCCGTACAGTCTTTTTAAAATGAAGTATCCCAATGGAATCCACTTTTC